>NW_024883486.1:0-83029 GCF_019059575.1 Amphibalanus amphitrite | reverse complement strand
GGTGGCGACTGAACGGCCGAGCGACGGCCGACGGCGTGCACAGCTCAGCTGTCTGAGGTCAGGAGCGAGGACACAGCTCAGCGTATCTCGGGTCAGGACCGTGACCCCCTATGAAAAAGACCACAGAGGGGATCTAACATCCGGTGACTCCCTGCTTAACCCTAACAATCCCTACTTTTTGTTCTCCGCGCTATAAAAAAAACACATGCGAGTTATAAAAAAAAACATCCCTATCAACCAGTCCCTATCAACCAGTTAATTAATTCGACACAGGTACTCTAACCGCATGTGTTTTTATATCGCGGACAAAAAAAAGTGGGGATTTTAGGGTTAAGCAGGGAGTCACCGATGTTAGATCCCTCTCGGGTCCTTTCATAGGTCACGTCCTGACCGAGATAGCTGAGCTGTGTCGCAGCCCTGACCTCAGACAGCTGAGCTGTGCACGCCGTCGGCTCGGCGTCAGGCGCCACAGCCGCTGACGCAAGTGTCCAAACAGCTCCAAACAATATCCGGCCTGTAGCAGGATAAGCCATCAGAGGCGGGGAGTGATCAATTGAGAGACGCGAAACACTAACGCCAAGGGGATGACAACTGTGAGGAATAAAGAAAACTACATGCAGGTACACTGGGAACACGTCATGCAGTTGGAATGTTCCCCGCACTGGCACTTATACTGATAGACCAGCCAGCCTTCTCTTTGATCCCTAATTTGTCCTTGGGTTTGACGAGCCTAGCACTAAGGTTCGCTGCAGGTCTCGTGCTGACCTTCGCGTAGGGTCGGGGAGCGCGCGTGACCTGTTCACTCACCCCCTGGATGTAAGGGATGCTACCATAAACCCGTTTGTCCTCCTCATGTTCCCTGCCTACCCGTTCAGAACCACCACCCTCTCCCATGCGTAGTCTTCTCTATTTTTTACCCGCCTGTGGATACGGCGCACCATTCGCTTTGGGTAGTGGTTCCTCACCAGTGGCCCGTTATATCTTCCCTGTCTCGCGTTCCTCGTCCTCAGGTGTTGTCGTGAGTCGTGATGCCCGTGTGAAAAGTGTCTGTGGGACTGATGCTTGTGCTGTGAGCTGTGGTGTGATTCATAGTGAAGGTATTTGTCCGTATGAGTTGCTTTCCTGAACACCTCGGTCTTCATGGTCCCCCTCCAGTCTAGTACCTTTACATCCAAAAAAGGTAAGGATCCCTCCTTTTCCTCTCGAGCGTGAATTCAATCCTCTCGTGCTGAGCGTTGAGGTGGTCGAGTAGTTCCCTACCTGATCTTTCTTAAGATCACGAAACGTGTCATCTACGTAGGCGTCTCCACAGTTTCACTGGGTGTGGAAACGACTGGAGTGCACTGGATTCGAACGATTCCAGAACAAGTTGGCCACCACAACGCTCACTGGACCCCCCAATGGCGTGCCCCACTGCTTGCTTAAAGAACTTTCCGTTAACCTAAAGTAAGTTGTACCCAAACAGAGCCGTAACAATTTTATGATATCCTCGACCTCCAGTGCTGTTTCCGCTTTACCTTGTTTCCTCATCCAAAAACTCTTCTTCGAGTCTCTGGCGTGCTACTTCACATGCTGCCTCTGTCGGTACCGATGTGAACAGCGCTTTGACGTCAAAAAGAAACCATGGTCTCATTCATGAGCGTAACATCTCGTAAACTCTCTTTGAAACTCGCCGTGTCCTTGACATGATGTTCAGACTTGCCTACCAGAGGAGATAATATGCTAGCTAAATGTTTGGACAGCTGGTACGTACACTGACTATGCTAGACACGATGGGACGTAGCGGAACGCCCTGCTTGTGCACCTTCGGTAGCCCATAAAGCAATGGCGGAGTCGGGTCCGACGGGTACAGTTTAGATACGTTTTTCTGTCCAATTTGCCCTGTTGTTCTAAGTCCTTTAGCGCCCCCTTACCTCTCGTGTGTACCTACCGGTTGGGTCCCTATCCAGTTCAGTGTACGTGTCGTGATCCCCTATTAGTGTTCTAACCTACTTTGATACTGCTCACAGGTCATCACACATACAGATCTACCCTTATCTGCAGGTAAAATCATAATATATTGCCTATCTTGTAGGTCACGTAACGCTTTCCATCCCCCTTACTGAGATTTTGCTTTGCGGGGGACGGAAGGAATTGAGAAGCTTTGGTGACCTCGAATCTAAGCCTATTCGCTACATCCGGTGTTACATCGTCTGAACGGCACACACTTTCGACCGCCGAAACAAAATCCGCGACTGGAACGCTTGTCGGCGTCGGTACAAAATTGAGCCCTTTAGTAGCACACTGACCTCATCGTCACTTGCTTACCCCAGACAGATTGACCACCACTTATTCTCCATTGTCCTCCCCTGTCCACCAGTCCTCCTGCTCACCGGTCTCCTGTCTGTCCTCCTGCTTACCAGTCTCCTGGCCACCGGTCTCCTGCTCACTGGTCGTGAGCAGGATACATACCTCGTGGTGGTATGTATTTTGGGTAGGTGTTTGAGACGTTTGAGACGTATTGTCTTGTATTTTAATGCATTTTAAAGCACGGCTGACGAAGGAGCAGAAGCTTCCGAAAGCTACCGAATCATATACTGCATTACTGGTGTCGAAGAATTGGTTCCTAATAAAAACAACTCTACATTGCTGTACAGCTAATACGCTTTTCACCTGGTGGCCAGTAGAGGAACTAACAGTTACTACAACTGACCGTCAGAAGCACCAACACACACCGTGCCGCTCCCAGTAAACATACCAGGATGTACACCCCAGTCGGGCAGCGCTCCGGCGTCCGGTAGTCGCAGCTGGTCCAGCAGTGACAGCAGCCGGCCGGCGCTGCCCTCGGCGCGTCCGACAGGCGTTCACGGCCACCACCCTGAGACAGACGTTACACGGTCAGCAAAGAGCCGACACTCGGTCAGCGGACAGTGGCGTTGGGTCACCGGATGGCAGAGCATCGCCGCAGCACACAGACCAGACAGGACTGTGCCGACAACGCAACCCCGTTGGAGTAAATGACCCTAATAAATGCACCGATAATGCTCTGGTCTATCTCCATTATTTATAATAATAAAAAAAATGAAAGAACAACTGAGATGAGGGAAAGGAGTGAGGCGTCTGTTAGGGTCCCCGTGCATACGCCCGGTGCGGTGACTGACCTCTGCGCCGCTAGCTGGAGAGCTGGTTCACCCGGCTGACGACCTTCTGTACCTCCTCGGCGGAGAGCGGGTGGCCGTTGGTGGTCCACCGCAGCCCGTCCCGGTAGCCGGCCGCCCCATCCGGCGACACGCCCTGGGGAGTCATAGCATAACACTCAGGCAGGTTCAGGTTTCAGTCCGACACACAGAACCGTCCGGCGACACGCCCTGGGGGCGACACATGGGCGCGCTCAGGGCTCAGGTACAGGTCTCGCGAGATTAAGCGGTAGGTTTTGCACTTTTACATTTCCGGTTATATCTCAGAAACTAATCGATCTACGATGAAGCCATTTTACACGATCATGGCCGGCTTGTTACCCAACAAGTCGATCGCATCTTCAACACTTAAAAGCTTAAGACGACGAAGATATAACCTAAAGTACACTAAATTTTCTAGGTGCAAAACCTACCGCTAAAACCCGCGAGCCCTGTACCATGCACAAGGGCGCCTGGTGCAGTGTCTGTGTGTCCCTGACTGACCTGCAGCGGTGACGCTGTCACAGAAAGCACCTGTTCATTGCCCAATGGATCCAGCCCAGTTTCCGGCCGGCCGAGTGCCCGCACGTACGCAGCCAGTGTTACGGTCTGTGTTCGATCTATGTTACGGTCTGTGTTCAATCTATTTTACGCCCTGTGTAACGACCTGCGTTACGGCTTGTGTTACGGTCTGTGTTACATACCCTGTTCTGGGCGGTCTCCACCTTGACCCTCTTAGCGTCCCAGAGTCGGTATTGGTAGACGTGCGCGTTCTCTGCCGAGACGTCCCGCAGGTGAACGAGCAGGTTCTGTAGGCCGACCAGCGTCTCAGCTGGCACCTGAGAAGGTCAGGAGAGGGTAGGGGAGGTCAGTGGTGTACTGGTGTCTGACATAGACCAGCGGACAGGGGGAGGGGAGAGGGAGAGGAGTCTGGTGGCGCAGAAGGACCGTTCCGCGCTTGAAAGTGGACATATCTGAGGACCGTTCCGCGCGCGCTGACACTGCCTCTAGAACCGTTCTGCGAGCAGTCAGACATGCAGACCGGACTGATGCTTTGAAACTTTGACATAATAAACTTTAATTAAATCGACACAGGTACTCTAACCGCATGTGTTTTTTATATCGCGGACAAAAAAGTGGAGATTGTTAGGGTTAAGCAGGGAGTCACCGATGTTAGATCCCTCTCTGGGTCCTTTCATAGGTCACGGTCCTGACCCGAGATAGCTGAGCTGTGTCGCAGCCCTGACCTCAGACAGCTGAGCTGTGCACGCCGTCGGCTCGGCCGTCGGTCGCCACAGCCGCTGACGCCAGTGTCCAAACAGCTCCAAACAATATCCGGCCCTGTATAGCAGGATAAGCCATCAGAGGCGGGAGTGATCAATGGAGGGACGCGAAACACTAACGCCAAGGGGATGACAACTGCTGAGGAATAAAGAAACTACATGAGATGATGTTTTTCGTACTCCAGCGTAGTACGAAAACATCATCTCACGCTCTCAGTCCCAGCGGATAAAAACAACACCTAAGAAAGAAACTACATGCAGGTACACTGGGAACACGTCATGCTGGAGTTGACGTGTTCCCAGCCCGTCCTGTACCATGCAGCCCGTTCCGGTGATCACTCCCGCCTCTGATGGCTTATCCTGCTATACAGGGCCGGATATTGTTTGGAGCTATTTGGACACTGGCGTCAGCGGCTGTGGCGACTGACGGCCGAGCCGACGGCGTGCACAGCTCAGCTGTCTGAGGTCAGGGCTGCGACACAGCTCAGCTATCTCGGGTCAGGACCGTGACCCCCTATGAAAAGACCCAGAGAGGGATCTAACATCGGTGACTCCCTGCTTAACCCTAACAATCCCTACTTTTTTCTCCGCGCTATAAAAAAACACATGCGAGTTATAAAAAAAAACACATCCCTATCAACCAGTCCCTATCAACCAGTTAATTAATTCGACACAGGTACTCTAACCGCATGTGTTTTTTATATCGCGGACAAAAAAGTGGGGATTGTTAGGGTTAAGCAGGGAGTCACCGATGTTAGATCCCTCTCTGGGTCCTTTCATAGGTCACGGTCCTGACCCGAGATAGCTGAGCTGTGTCGCAGCCCTGACCTCAGACAGCTGAGCTGTGCACGCCGTCGGCTCGGCCGTCAGGCGCCACAGCCGCTGACGCAAGTGTCCAAACAGCTCCAAACAATATCCGGCCCTGTATAGCAGGATAAGCCATCAGAGGCGGGAGTGATCAATTGAGAGACGCGAAACACTAACGCCAAGGGGATGACAACTGCTGAGGAATAAAGAAACTACATGCAGGTACACTGGGAACACGTCATGCTAGAGTTGACATGTTCCCCGCACTGGCACTTATACTGATAGACCAGCCCAGCCTTCTCTTTGATCCCTAATTTGTCCTTGGGTTTGACGAGCCTAGCACTAAGGTTCGCTGCAGGTCTCGTGCTGACCTTCGCGTAGGGTCGGAGGACGCGCGTGACCTGTTCACTCACCCCCTGGATGTAAGGGATGCTTACATAAACCCGTTTGTCCTCCTCCTGTTCCCTGCCTACCCGTTCAGAACCACCACCCTCTCCCATGCGTAGTCGTTCTCTATTTTTTACCCGCCTGTGGATACGGCGCACCATTCGCTTTGGGTAGTGGTTCCTCACCAGTGCCCGTTCTATCTTCCCTGTCTCGCGTTCCTCGTCCTCAGGTGTTGTCGTGAGTCGTGATGCCCGTGTGAAAAGTGTCTGTGGGACTGATGCCTTGTGCTGTGAGCTGTGGTGTGATTCATAGTGAAGGTATTTGTCCGTATGAGTTGCTTTCCTGAACACCTCGGTCTTCATGGTCCCCCCTCCCAGTCTATGTACCTTTACATCCAAAAAAGGTAAGGATCCCTCCTTTTCCTCCTCGAGCGTGAATTCAATCCTCTCGTGCTGAGCGTTGAGGTGGTCGAGTAGTTCACCTACCTGATCTTTCTTTAAGATCACGAACGTGTCATCTACGTAGCGTCTCCACAGTTTCACTGGGTGTGGAAACGACTGGAGTGCACTGGATTCGAACGATTCCATGAACAAGATGGCCACCACAACGCTCACTGGACTCCCCATGGCCGTGCCCCACTTTTGCTTAAAGAACTTTCCGTTAACCCTAAAGTAAGTAGTACCCAAACAGAGCCGTAACAATTTTATGATATCCTCGACCTCCAGTGCTGTTTCCGCTCTTACCTTGCTTTCCTCATCCAAAAACTCTTCTTCGAGTCTCTGGCGTGCTACTTCACATGCTGCCTCTGTCGGTACCGATGTGAACAGCGCTTTGACGTCAAAAGAAACCATGGTCTCATCGTCACTGAGCGTAACATCTCGTAAACTCTCTTTGAAACTCGCCGTGTCCTTGACATGATGTTCAGACTTGCCTACCAGAGGAGATAATATGCTAGCTAAATGTTTGGACAGCTGGTACGTTACACTGCCTATGCTAGACACGATGGGACGTAGCGGAACGCCCTGCTTGTGCACCTTCGGTAGCCCATAAAGCAATGGCGGAGTCGGGTCCGACGGGTACAGTTTTAGATACGTTTTTCTGTCCAATTTGCCCTGTTGTTCTAAGTCCTTTAGCGCCCCCCTTACCTCTCGTGTGTACCTACCGGTTGGGTCCCTATCCAGTTCAGTGTACGTGTCGTGATCCCCTATTAGTGTTTCTAACCTACTTTGATACTGCTCACAGGTCATCACACATACAGATCTACCCTTATCTGCAGGTAAAATCATAATATCTTGCCTATCTTGTAGGTCACGTAACGCTTTCCACTCCCCCTTACTGAGATTTTTGCTTTGCGGGGGACGGAAGGAATCGAGAGCTTTGGTGACCTCGAATCTAAGCCTATTCGCTACATCCGGTGTTACATCGTCTGAACGGCACACACTTTCGACCGCCGAAACAAAATCCGCGACCGGAACGCTTGTCGGCGTCGGTACAAAATTGAGCCCTTTACGTAGCACACTGACCTCATCGTCACTTAGGCTTACCCCAGACAGATTGACCACCCACTTATCTCCATTGTCCTCCCCCTGTCCACCAGTCTCCTCCTGCTCACCGGTCTCCTGTCTGTCCTCCTGCTTACCAGTCTCCTGGCCACCGGTCTCCTGCTCACTGGTCGTGAGCAGGATACATACCTCGTGGTGGTATGTATTTTGGTAGGTGTTTGACACGTTTGAGACGTATTGTCTTGTATCTTAATGCATTTTAAAGCACGGCTGACGAAGGGAGCAGAAGCTTCCGAAAGCTACCGAATCAATATACGCATTACTGGTGTCGAAGAATTGGTTCCTAAATAAACAACTCTACATTGCTGTACAGCTAATACGCTTTTCACCTGGTGACCAGTAGAGGAACTAACAGTTACTACAACTGACCGTCAGAAGCACCCAACACACACCGTGCCGCTCCCAGTAACATACCAGGATGTACACCCCAGTCGGGCAGCGCTCCGGCGTCCGGTAGTCGCAGCTGGTCCAGCAGTGACAGCTGCCGGCCGGCGCTGCCCTCCGGCGCCGTCCGACAGGCGTTCACGGTCACCACCCTGACGGACAGACGTTACACGGTCAGCAAAGAGCCGACACTCGGTCAGCGGACAGTGGCGTTGGGTCACCGGATGGCAGAGCATCGCCGCAGCACACAGACCAGACAGGACTGTGCCGACTACGCAACCCCGTTGGAGTATCATGACCCTAATAAATGCACCGATAATGCTCTGGTCTATCTCCATTATTTATAATAATAAAAAAATGAAAGAACAACTGAGATGAGGGAAAGGAGTGAGGCGTCTGTTAGGGTCCCCGTGCAATACGCCCGGTGCGGTGACTGACCTCTGCGCCGCTAGCTGGAGAGCTGGTTCACCCGGATGACGACCTTCTGCACCTCCTCGGCGGAGAGCGGGTGGCCGTTGGTGGTCCACCGCAGCCCGTCCCGGTAGCCGGCCGCCCCATCCGGCGACACGCCCTGGGGAGTCATAGCATAACACTCAGGCAGGTTCAGGTTTCAGTCCGACACACAGAACCGTCCGGCGACACGCCCTGGGGGCGACACATGGGCGCGCTCAGGGCTCAGGTACAGGTCTCGCGAGATTAAGCGGTAGGTTTTGCACTTTTACATTTCCGGTTATATCTCAGAAACTAATCGATCTACGATGAAGCCATTTTACACGATCATGGCCGGCTTGTTACCCAACAAGTCGATCGCATCTTCAACACTTAAAAGCTTAAGACGACGAAGATATAACCTAAAGTACACTAAATTTTCTAGGTGCAAAACCTACCGCTAAAACCCGCGAGCCCTGTACCATGCACAAGGGCGCCTGGTGCAGTGTCTGTGTGTCCCTGACTGACCTGCAGCGGTGACGCTGTCACAGAAAGCACCTGTTCATTGCCCAATGGATCCAGCCCAGTTCCGGCCGGCCGAGTGCCCGCACGTACGCAGCCAGTGTTACGGTCTGTGTTCGATCTATGTTACGGTCTGTGTTCAATCTATTTTACGCCCTGTGTAACGACCTGCGTTACGGCTTGTGTTACGGTCTGTGTTACATACCCTGTTCTGGGCGGTCTCCACCTTGACCCTCTTAGCGTCCCAGAGTCGGTATTGGTAGACGTGCGCGTTCTCTGCCGAGACGTCCCGCAGGTGAACGAGCAGGTTCTGTAGGCCGACCAGCGTCTCAGCTGGCACCTGAGAAGGTCAGGAGAGGGTAGGGGAGGTCAGTGGTGTACTGGTGTCTGACATAGACCAGCGGACAGGGGGAGGGGAGAGGGAGAGGAGTCTGGTGGCGCAGAAGGACCGTTCCGCGCTTGAAAGTGGACATATCTGAGGACCGTTCCGCGCGCGCTGACACTGCCTCTAGAACCGTTCTGCGAGCAGTCAGACATGCAGACCGGATTGATGCTTTGAAACTTTGACATAATAAACTTTAATTAAATCGACACAGGTACTCTAACCGCATGTGTTTTTTATATCGCGGACAAAAAAGTGGAGATTGTTAGGGTTAAGCAGGGAGTCACCGATGTTAGATCCCTCTCTGGGTCCTTTCATAGGTCACGGTCCTGACCCGAGATAGCTGAGCTGTGTCGCAGCCCTGACCTCAGACAGCTGAGCTGTGCACGCCGTCGGCTCGGCCGTCGGTCGCCACAGCCGCTGACGCCAGTGTCCAAACAGCTCCAAACAATATCCGGCCCTGTATAGCAGGATAAGCCATCAGAGGCGGGAGTGATCAATGGAGGGACGCGAAACACTAACGCCAAGGGGATGACAACTGCTGAGGAATAAAGAAACTACATGAGATGATGTTTTTCGTACTCCAGCGTAGTACGAAAAACATCATCTCACGCTCTTGTGAGAGTTGTGTCCAGTGCCACTAGGTGGCTCTTCGATCGGTATAGGGTTCGGGCGCTCGGGCAATACAGTTATCTCTGAGTGACCGAGGCGTGTGTGTCTCTGCGTGCGCGGGAGCCGAGTCGGACTCGCACATGGCGCAGCCTGCAGGGTCCAACCCCGATGGGGTCTCCGGTGTTTCGGGCGCTGTGGCGCTACCAGGACAGTGGCTCGGCAAGCTGACTCAGCCGGATAAGTTGGACTTAGCAGTGGATCGAGGAGCTACATTCAGAGCATGGAAGACTCGGTGGACGGATTTTTGCACGCTATCTGGTCTGCCGTCCCAGCCAGTTGCGGTGCAGATGGCAATGTTGCGTTCATGTCTATCGGATGACACCATTCGTATAGTCGAGAACATGGGACTATCGCAGGCTGAAAGTTCAAACTTGGATGTCATACTCGAGCGCCTGGAACGGCATGCTATTGGACAGGTGAGCCAAGTGATGCAAAGACGGACGTTTAATTTGCGCGCTCAACATGCTGGCGAGACCTTTGATGATTTCGTAACATGTCTCAGGGATCTAAGCAAAGACTGTGGCTTCTGCGATGGTTGCAGAGACAGCTTGATCCGTGACAGAATCGTGGTCGGCATTAGAGATACCGATGTGATCAGACGTCTGTGTGCGGTACCCGGCCTTACGCTCGATCAGGCAATCACCATTTGCCGATCTGAAGAATGCGCGACACGCGATGCTTATACCATCACCGATGGCGCAACCGGCCCAGACGTTTCGGCTGCTGCGCGCGGCCGTGCGGCACCGTTGCCCCCGGGCGGTGCAGCGCGCGGCCGAGGCCGGCGGACGCTATCCTGTGACGTCACAAGTGGAGCGGGGCGCGGTCAAGGTCGACGAGCGGCCTCAAATGACGTCACCTCCAGCCGCCGACCTGGCGCCGCGCCAACCTCGGCTCAGCAGCCCACCAGCCGCGGTGGGTTCAGGCGGCGCGCCGCACCGAACGACTCCTGTCGCCGCTGTGGTTACTACGGATGCCGCGGGGAGGACGCCTGCCCCGCTTTCGACAGTGAGTGTTTTCGTTGCCGTGAGTTCGGCCACTGGGGCCGAGTGTGTACCAGAAGACTCGGGAACAGGTATGCACACGCGAAGACTGTGTCATTTTGTGACGATGGACTCGATGATGGGGATATGAGCGATGAATGCGTCCAAATGAGTGCAGTCACTGTGCATGGTACCAATCACCTGTCTGCCCCCACGGTTGAGGTGTTTGTGCGCGGTACAAGTAACGGCAAAGTGCGCGCTCTTCCTGACACGGGGGCCGACATCAGCCTGGCGGGCCCCGAATTCGCTGAAAGATTTGGACGCGGCTGTATGTCACCACCTACAGTCCATCCCAAGGTGGTCGATGGTCGCGCCACTTGCGCCATCGGACAGATAGGTGTAAACATTAGCCTAGGACCCGCTCAAGTTGTCGAGCAAGTGCACATCATCCCTGGTGTAAGACGATTGATTTTGTCTTGGCACGTCACGAAATATCTCGGGCTTGTTCCAGCGAACTATCCGAGACAGATGAACTCCGCAGAAGCGACGGGAGCTGCTGCTGCGGCGAGCACTACTCGGATGGGTGGCGTGGCGGCCGCCGCCCAGCACAGCGTCGGCCTGCGTGACTCTCAGCCGACGCAGACCGGCGCGCCGCCGGACTCTCGGCGGGCGCAGACCAGCGCGCCGCCGGACTCTCAGCCGACGCAGACCGGCGCGCCGCCGGACTCTCAGCCGACGCAGACCAGCGCGCCGCCGGACTCTCGGCGGGCGCAGACCAGCGCGCCGCCGGACTCTCGGCGGGCGCAGACCAGCGCGCCGCCGGACTCTCGGCGGGCGCGGGACGGCGCACCGCCGGACTCTCGGCGGGCGCAGACCAGCGCGCCGCCGGACTCTATTTGGACGCGGGACGGCGCGCCGTCGGACTCTCGGCGGGCGCGGGACGGCGCGCCGCCGGACTCTCGGCGGGCGCAGATCGGCGCGGCGCCGGACTCTCGGTGGACGCGGGACGGCGCGCCGTCGGACTCTCGGCGGGCGCGGGACGGCGCGCCGCCGGGCTCTCAGTGGACCTACGATGGACTCAGCGCGCCAATGGACGCACCACGGCAGGACAGCGTGTCATCAGACGCCCGGCGGGGGCGGACCAGCGCGCCAGATGCACCACAGCAGCGGACGGGCGCGTCACGAGGCGCCCGACAGTATCCGACCGGTGCGTTACCGGACGCCCGACAGCAGCGGACCGGCACCGGCGCGTCGCTGGACGCAATCAGCAGCGGACTCAGCGCGTCACTGGACGCACTACAGCAGGACGGCGCGTCATCAGACGCTCAGCGGCCAGGTGTTGGCGCGTCGCCGCAACCCATGAAACAGCTGTTGAAGGACTACGAAGATGTTTTCTGCGACGACATCAAGGTGATGCCAGGAGAACGATTCAAAATCAACCTCCGTGAAGGAGCCAGACCATTTGCTGTGCACGCCCCGCGCCGCATTCCGTTCGCTCTGCGGGAACCTTTGAAGCGAGAGTTGGACCGACTTCAGCAGAGTGGCATGATAGTGCCTGTGACGTCACCGACAGAGTACTGTGCGCCGATCGTCATCGCACCTAAGAAGGATGGAGGAATTCGAATGTGTGTCGACTTCACAAAGCTGAACCAGTCGGTCAAGCGGGAGTTGTACCAATCAAACACCCCGGCAGAATGCGTGGCGTCGATAGCTGAATCGGACGCCAAGTGGTTCAGCGTATGTATTGGCCTGGCATGGACAACGACATTGCTAACATCACACGTGGCTGCAGAGCGTGTCAAACCGAATTGCCCTCGCTTCCAAAAGAAACATATCTCAGAAGAGTGCCACCCAGTCGCCCATTCCAGCACCTGTGCGCTGATTTATTTCAGCACGCAGGACGGCACTTCCTGGTGGTGGTTGATCCACTCTCTGGCTGGGTGTTCTGCAGGCCTCTGGGAAAAGAAGCTACATCAAATCGAGTGATCACTGAAATGAGAAGTGTCTTTTGCACTGCTGGAGCCCCTGAGAAGTTGTTCAGTGACGGCGGGCCGCAATTCACCGCCAGGGCATTCCAGTTATTCCTGAGTCGGTGGGGCATAGAACATATCACGTCATCGCCGCACTACCCGCAATCCAATGGTAGAGCAGAAGCGGCGGTGAAGGCTGCGAGTAAGCTGATCAGGCGGTGCTGGACCGCCGATGGAGGCCTGGACGTCGAGAGGTGGACACGCGGTGTGCTGCAGCAGCGGAACACCCCGGGACCGGACGGCAGAAGTCCGGCCCAGATCGTGTTCGGCAGGCCAATCAGGGACACCCTACCAGCGCACCGACGTGCCTTCGATCTCTGCTGGCAGCGGGCGGCTGACGAAGCTGATGCAGCTGGGAGCGACCTCAAGAACAGTGAAGAGCGGCGCTACAATCAACACGCGAGAGACCTGCCGGGACTGCGTGTCGGCAGTCAAGTGGCAGTGCAGAATCACAATACGAAACGCTGGGATCGGTGTGGTGTGATCACCGAGGTGGACCATCAGAGAAGACGCTACTTTATCCGCATGCCCAGCGGGCGGGTGCTCACAAGGAACCGCCGTTTCCTTCGCCAACGCTATGCGTATGCTGAGCCTCCGACAACGGACTCCCCGGCGGCTGCTCTCGAGACGAGACCGACGCGGAACGACACCGCTCCTGGGCAGCAGCTGCGGCGGTCATCCAGAATCAGACGACGACCTGTTCGACTCATCGAAGAGATCTAACCAGCGCTGTCTGGCTGCTTGTGTGCCAGTTGTGATGGGTGTCCGTGGCTGTCAGCCATGATGCACACGTTCGCACGTTTCGCGCTCGTTCGCCGTATGTCACAGATGGAGGGACGATAATGATCTGTTTGTGTTATGGCGTGTCATTCGAATATTTTGAAACTGAAATCTGATGGTGTTGGGAAGACGATGCTGTGATGGGGGAGATGCCATCTGATGTGCTAGACGTTAATGTTAAGTCGTTCTTTTGTGTTTGCACGTGTTGTGTTTAACGTGCATCCAAAGCGTTCTTTATGTTCATTTACGTCCCAACAACATCAGATCTGGTGTGGGGGTGTGAGAGTTGTGTCCAGTGCCACTAGGTGGCTCTTCGATCGGTATAGGGTTCGGGCGCTCGGGCAATACAGTTATCTCTGAGTGACCGAGGCGTGTGTGTCTCTGCGTGCGCGGGAGCCGAGTCGGACTCGCACAGCTCTCAGTCCCAGCGGATAAAAACAACACCTAAGAAAGAAACTACATGCAGGTACACTGGGAACACGTCATGCTGGAGTTGACGTGTTCCCAGCCCGTCCTGTACCATGCAGCCCGTTCCGGTGATCACTCCCGCCTCTGATGGCTTATCCTGCTATACAGGGCCGGATATTGTTTGGAGCTATTTGGACACTGGCGTCAGCGGCTGTGGCGACTGACGGCCGAGCCGACGGCGTGCACAGCTCAGCTGTCTGAGGTCAGGGCTGCGACACAGCTCAGCTATCTCGGGTCAGGACCGTGACCCCCTATGAAAAGACCCAGAGAGGGATCTAACATCGGTGACTCCCTGCTTAACCCTAACAATCCCTACTTTTTTCTCCGCGCTATAAAAAAACACATGCGAGTTATAAAAAAACACATCCCTATCAACCAGTCCCTATCAACCAGTTAATTAATTCGACACAGGTACTCTAACCGCATGTGTTTTTTATATCGCGGACAAAAAAGTGGGGATTGTTAGGGTTAAGCAGGGAGTCACCGATGTTAGATCCCTCTCTGGGTCCTTTCATAGGTCACGGTCCTGACCCGAGATAGCTGAGCTGTGTCGCAGCCCTGACCTCAGACAGCTGAGCTGTGCACGCCGTCGGCTCGGCCGTCAGGCGCCACAGCCGCTGACGCAAGTGTCCAAACAGCTCCAAACAATATCCGGCCCTGTATAGCAGGATAAGCCATCAGAGGCGGGAGTGATCAATTGAGAGACGCGAAACACTAACGCCAAGGGGATGACAACTGCTGAGGAATAAAGAAACTACATGCAGGTACACTGGGAACACGTCATGCTGGAGTTGACATGTTCCCCGCACTGGCACTTATACTGATAGACCAGCCCAGCCTTCTCTTTGATCCCTAATTTGTCCTTGGGTTTGACGAGCCTAGCACTAAGGTTCGCTGCAGGTCTCGTGCTGACCTTCGCGTAGGGTCGGAGGACGCGCGTGACCTGTTCACTCACCCCCTGGATGTAAGGGATGCTTACATAAACCCGTTTGTCCTCCTCCTGTTCCCTGCCTACCCGTTCAGAACCACCACCCTCTCCCATGCGTAGTCGTTCTCTATTTTTTACCCGCCTGTGGATACGGCGCACCATTCGCTTTGGGTAGTGGTTCCTCACCAGTGCCCGTTCTATCTTCCCTGTCTCGCGTTCCTCGTCCTCAGGTGTTGTCGTGAGTCGTGATGCCCGTGTGAAAAGTGTCTGTGGGACTGATGCCTTGTGCTGTGAGCTGTGGTGTGATTCATAGTGAAGGTATTTGTCCGTATGAGTTGCTTTCCTGAACACCTCGGTCTTCATGGTCCCCCCTCCCAGTCTATGTACCTTTACATCCAAAAAAGGTAAGGATCCCTCCTTTTCCTCCTCGAGCGTGAATTCAATCCTCTCGTGCTGAGCGTTGAGGTGGTCGAGTAGTTCACCTACCTGATCTTTCTTTAAGATCACGAACGTGTCATCTACGTAGCGTCTCCACAGTTTCACTGGGTGTGGAAACGACTGGAGTGCACTGGATTCGAACGATTCCATGAACAAGTTGGCCACCACAACGCTCACTGGACCCCCCATGGCCGTGCCCCACTTTTGCTTAAAGAACTTTCCGTTAACCCTAAAGTAAGTAGTACCCAAACAGAGCCGTAACAATTTTATGATATCCTCGACCTCCAGTGCTGTTTCCGCTCTTACCTTGCTTTCCTCATCCAAAAACTCTTCTTCGAGTCTCTGGCGTGCTACTTCACATGCTGCCTCTGTCGGTACCGATGTGAACAGCGCTTTGACGTCAAAAGAAACCATGGTCTCATCGTCACTGAGCGTAACATCTCGTAAACTCTCTTTGAAACTCGCCGTGTCCTTGACATGATGTTCAGACTTGCCTACCAGAGGAGATAATATGCTAGCTAAATGTTTGGACAGCTGGTACGTTACACTGACTATGCTAGACACGATGGGACGTAGCGGAACGCCCTGCTTGTGCACCTTCGGTAGCCCATAAAGCAATGGCGGAGTCGGGTCCGACGGGTACAGTTTTAGATACGTTTTTCTGTCCAATTTGCCCTGTTGTTCTAAGTCCTTTAGCGCCCCCCTTACCTCTCGTGTGTACCTACCGGTTGGGTCCCTATCCAGTTCAGTGTACGTGTCGTGATCCCCTATTAGTGTTTCTAACCTACTTTGATACTGCTCACAGGTCATCACACATACAGATCTACCCTTATCTGCAGGTAAAATCATAATATCTTGCCTATCTTGTAGGTCACGTAACGCTTTCCACTCCCCCTTACTGAGATTTTTGCTTTGCGGGGGACGGAAGGAATTGAGAGCTTTGGTGACCTCGAATCTAAGCCTATTCGCTACATCCGGTGTTACATCGTCTGAACGGCACACACTTTCGACCGCCGAAACAAAATCCGCGACTGGAACGCTTGTCGGCGTCGGTACAAAATTGAGCCCTTTACGTAGCACACTGACCTCATCGTCACTTAGGCTTACCCCAGACAGATTGACCACCCACTTATCTCCATTGTCCTCCCCCTGTCCACCAGTCTCCTCCTGCTCACCGGTCTCCTGTCTGTCCTCCTGCTTACCAGTCTCCTGGCCACCGGTCTCCTGCTCACTGGTCGTGAGCAGGATACATACCTCGTGGTGGTATGTATTTTGGTAGGTGTTTGAGACGTTTGAGACGTATTGTCTTGTATTTTAATGCATTTTAAAGCACGGCTGACGAAGGGAGCAGAAGCTTCCGAAAGCTACCGAATCAATATACGCATTACTGGTGTCGAAGAATTGGTTCCTAAATAAACAACTCTACATTGCTGTACAGCTAATACGCTTTTCACCTGGTGGCCAGTAGAGGAACTAACAGTTACTACAACTGACCGTCAGAAGCACCCAACACACACCGTGCCGCTCCCAGTAACATACCAGGATGTACACCCCAGTCGGGCAGCGCTCCGGCGTCCGGTAGTCGCAGCTGGTCCAGCAGTGACAGCAGCCGGCCGGCGCTGCCCTCCGGCGCCGTCCGACAGGCGTTCACGGCCACCACCCTGACAGACAGACGTTACACGGTCAGCAAAGAGCCGACACTCGGTCAGCGGACAGTGGCGTTGGGTCACCGGATGGCAGAGCATCGCCGCAGCACACAGACCAGACAGGACTGTGCCGACAACGCAACCCCGTTGGAGTAACATGACCCTAATAAATGCACCGATAATGCTCTGGTCTATCTCCATTATTTATAATAATAAAAAAATGAAAGAACAACTGAGATGAGGGAAAGGAGTGAGGCGTCTGTTAGGGTCCCCGTGCAATACGCCCGGTGCGGTGACTGACCTCTGCGCCGCTAGCTGGAGAGCTGGTTCACCCGGCTGACGACCTTCTGTACCTCCTCGGCGGAGAGCGGGTGGCCGTTGGTGGTCCACCGCAGCCCGTCCCGGTAGCCGGCCGCCCCATCCGGCGACACGCCCTGGGGAGTCATAGCATAACACTCAGGCAGGTTCAGGTTTCAGTCCGACACACAGAACCGTCCGGCGACACGCCCTGGGGGCGACACATGGGCGCGCTCAGGGCTCAGGTACAGGTCTCGCGAGATTAAGCGGTAGGTTTTGCACTTTTACATTTCCGGTTATATCTCAGAAACTAATCGATCTACGATGAAGCCATTTTACACGATCATGGCCGGCTTGTTACCCAACAAGTCGATCGCATCTTCAACACTTAAAAGCTTAAGACGACGAAGATATAACCTAAAGTACACTAAATTTTCTAGGTGCAAAACCTACCGCTAAAACCCGCGAGCCCTGTACCATGCACAAGGGCGCCTGGTGCAGTGTCTGTGTGTCCCTGACTGACCTGCAGCGGTGACGCTGTCACAGAAAGCACCTGTTCATTGCCCAATGGATCCAGCCCAGTTCCGGCCGGCCGAGTGCCCGCACGTACGCAGCCAGTGTTACGGTCTGTGTTCGATCTATGTTACGGTCTGTGTTCAATCTATTTTACGCCCTGTGTAACGACCTGCGTTACGGCTTGTGTTACGGTCTGTGTTACATACCCTGTTCTGGGCGGTCTCCACCTTGACCCTCTTAGCGTCCCAGAGTCGGTATTGGTAGACGTGCGCGTTCTCTGCCGAGACGTCCCGCAGGTGAACGAGCAGGTTCTGTAGGCCGACCAGCGTCTCAGCTGGCACCTGAGAAGGTCAGGAGAGGGTAGGGGAGGTCAGTGGTGTACTGGTGTCTGACATAGACCAGCGGACAGGGGGAGGGGAGAGGGAGAGGAGTCTGGTGGCGCAGAAGGACCGTTCCGCGCTTGAAAGTGGACATATCTGAGGACCGTTCCGCGCGCGCTGACACTGCCTCTAGAACCGTTCTGCGAGCAGTCAGACATGCAGACCGGACTGATGCTTTGAAACTTTGACATAATAAACTTTAATTAATTCGACACAGGTACTCTAACCGCATGTGTTTTTTATATCGCGGACAAAAAAGTGGAGATTGTTAGGGTTAAGCAGGGAGTCACCGATGTTAGATCCCTCTCTGGGTCCTTTCATAGGTCACGGTCCTGACCCGAGATAGCTGAGCTGTGTCGCAGCCCTGACCTCAGACAGCTGAGCTGTGCACGCCGTCGGCTCGGCCGTCGGTCGCCACAGCCGCTGACGCCAGTGTCCAAACAGCTCCAAACAATATCCGGCCCTGTATAGCAGGATAAGCCATCAGAGGCGGGAGTGATCAATGGAGGGACGCGAAACACTAACGCCAAGGGGATGACAACTGCTGAGGAATAAAGAAACTACATGAGATGATGTTTTTCGTACTCCAGCGTAGTACGAAAAACATCATCTCACGCTCTCAGTCCCAGCGGATAAAAACAACACCTAAGAAAGAAACTACATGCAGGTACACTGGGAACACGTCATGCTGGAGTTGACGTGTTCCCAGCCCGTCCTGTACCATGCAGCCCGTTCCGGTGATCACTCCCGCCTCTGATGGCTTATCCTGCTATACAGGGCCGGATATTGTTTGGAGCTATTTGGACACTGGCGTCAGCGGCTGTGGCGACTGACGGCCGAGCCGACGGCGTGCACAGCTCAGCTGTCTGAGGTCAGGGCTGCGACACAGCTCAGCTATCTCGGGTCAGGACCGTGACCCCCTATGAAAAGACCCAGAGAGGGATCTAACATCGGTGACTCCCTGCTTAACCCTAACAATCCCTACTTTTTTCTCCGCGCTATAAAAAAACACATGCGAGTTATAAAAAAAACACATCCCTATCAACCAGTCCCTATCAACCAGTTAATTAATTCGACACAGGTACTCTAACCGCATGTGTTTTTTATATCGCGGACAAAAAAGTGGGGATTGTTAGGGTTAAGCAGGGAGTCACCGATGTTAGATCCCTCTCTGGGTCCTTTCATAGGTCACGGTCCTGACCCGAGATAGCTGAGCTGTGTCGCAGCCCTGACCTCAGACAGCTGAGCTGTGCACGCCGTCGGCTCGGCCGTCAGGCGCCACAGCCGCTGACGCAAGTGTCCAAACAGCTCCAAACAATATCCGGCCCTGTATAGCAGGATAAGCCATCAGAGGCGGGAGTGATCAATTGAGAGACGCGAAACACTAACGCCAAGGGGATGACAACTGCTGAGGAATAAAGAAACTACATGCAGGTACACTGGGAACACGTCATGCTAGAGTTGACATGTTCCCCGCACTGGCACTTATACTGATAGACCAGCCCAGCCTTCTCTTTGATCCCTAATTTGTCCTTGGGTTTGACGAGCCTAGCACTAAGGTTCGCTGCAGGTCTCGTGCTGACCTTCGCGTAGGGTCGGAGGACGCGCGTGACCTGTTCACTCACCCCCTGGATGTAAGGGATGCTTACATAAACCCGTTTGTCCTCCTCCTGTTCCCTGCCTACCCGTTCAGAACCACCACCCTCTCCCATGCGTAGTCGTTCTCTATTTTTTACCCGCCTGTGGATACGGCGCACCATTCGCTTTGGGTAGTGGTTCCTCACCAGTGCCCGTTCTATCTTCCCTGTCTCGCGTTCCTCGTCCTCAGGTGTTGTCGTGAGTCGTGATGCCCGTGTGAAAAGTGTCTGTGGGACTGATGCCTTGTGCTGTGAGCTGTGGTGTGATTCATAGTGAAGGTATTTGTCCGTATGAGTTGCTTTCCTGAACACCTCGGTCTTCATGGTCCCCCCTCCCAGTCTATGTACCTTTACATCCAAAAAAGGTAAGGATCCCTCCTTTTCCTCCTCGAGCGTGAATTCAATCCTCTCGTGCTGAGCGTTGAGGTGGTCGAGTAGTTCACCTACCTGATCTTTCTTTAAGATCACGAACGTGTCATCTACGTAGCGTCTCCACAGTTTCACTGGGTGTGGAAACGACTGGAGTGCACTGGATTCGAACGATTCCATGAACAAGATGGCCACCACAACGCTCACTGGACTCCCCATGGCCGTGCCCCACTTTTGCTTAAAGAACTTTCCGTTAACCCTAAAGTAAGTAGTACCCAAACAGAGCCGTAACAATTTTATGATATCCTCGACCTCCAGTGCTGTTTCCGCTCTTACCTTGCTTTCCTCATCCAAAAACTCTTCTTCGAGTCTCTGGCGTGCTACTTCACATGCTGCCTCTGTCGGTACCGATGTGAACAGCGCTTTGACGTCAAAAGAAACCATGGTCTCATCGTCACTGAGCGTAACATCTCGTAAACTCTCTTTGAAACTCGCCGTGTCCTTGACATGATGTTCAGACTTGCCTACCAGAGGAGATAATATGCTAGCTAAATGTTTGGACAGCTGGTACGTTACACTGCCTATGCTAGACACGATGGGACGTAGCGGAACGCCCTGCTTGTGCACCTTCGGTAGCCCATAAAGCAATGGCGGAGTCGGGTCCGACGGGTACAGTTTTAGATACGTTTTTCTGTCCAATTTGCCCTGTTGTTCTAAGTCCTTTAGCGCCCCCCTTACCTCTCGTGTGTACCTACCGGTTGGGTCCCTATCCAGTTCAGTGTACGTGTCGTGATCCCCTATTAGTGTTTCTAACCTACTTTGATACTGCTCACAGGTCATCACACATACAGATCTACCCTTATCTGCAGGTAAAATCATAATATCTTGCCTATCTTGTAGGTCACGTAACGCTTTCCACTCCCCCTTACTGAGATTTTTGCTTTGCGGGGGACGGAAGGAATCGAGAGCTTTGGTGACCTCGAATCTAAGCCTATTCGCTACATCCGGTGTTACATCGTCTGAACGGCACACACTTTCGACCGCCGAAACAAAATCCGCGACCGGAACGCTTGTCGGCGTCGGTACAAAATTGAGCCCTTTACGTAGCACACTGACCTCATCGTCACTTAGGCTTACCCCAGACAGATTGACCACCCACTTATCTCCATTGTCCTCCCCCTGTCCACCAGTCTCCTCCTGCTCACCGGTCTCCTGTCTGTCCTCCTGCTTACCAGTCTCCTGGCCACCGGTCTCCTGCTCACTGGTCGTGAGCAGGATACATACCTCGTGGTGGTATGTATTTTGGTAGGTGTTTGACACGTTTGAGACGTATTGTCTTGTATCTTAATGCATTTTAAAGCACGGCTGACGAAGGGAGCAGAAGCTTCCGAAAGCTACCGAATCAATATACGCATTACTGGTGTCGAAGAATTGGTTCCTAAATAAACAACTCTACATTGCTGTACAGCTAATACGCTTTTCACCTGGTGACCAGTAGAGGAACTAACAGTTACTACAACTGACCGTCAGAAGCACCCAACACACACCGTGCCGCTCCCAGTAACATACCAGGATGTACACCCCAGTCGGGCAGCGCTCCGGCGTCCGGTAGTCGCAGCTGGTCCAGCAGTGACAGCTGCCGGCCGGCGCTGCCCTCCGGCGCCGTCCGACAGGCGTTCACGGTCACCACCCTGACGGACAGACGTTACACGGTCAGCAAAGAGCCGACACTCGGTCAGCGGACAGTGGCGTTGGGTCACCGGATGGCAGAGCATCGCCGCAGCACACAGACCAGACAGGACTGTGCCGACTACGCAACCCCGTTGGAGTATCATGACCCTAATAAATGCACCGATAATGCTCTGGTCTATCTCCATTATTTATAATAATAAAAAAATGAAAGAACAACTGAGATGAGGGAAAGGAGTGAGGCGTCTGTTAGGGTCCCCGTGCAATACGCCCGGTGCGGTGACTGACCTCTGCGCCGCTAGCTGGAGAGCTGGTTCACCCGGCTGACGACCTTCTGTACCTCCTCGGCGGAGAGCGGGTGGCCGTTGGTGGTCCACCGCAGCCCGTCCCGGTAGCCGGCCGCCCCATCCGGCGACACGCCCTGGGGAGTCATAGCATAACACTCAGGCAGGTTCAGGTTTCAGTCCGACACACAGAACCGTCCGGCGACACGCCCTGGGGGCGACACATGGGCGCGCTCAGGGCTCAGGTACAGGTCTCGCGAGATTAAGCGGTAGGTTTTGCACTTTTACATTTCCGGTTATATCTCAGAAACTAATCGATCTACGATGAAGCCATTTTACACGATCATGGCCGGCTTGTTACCCAACAAGTCGATCGCATCTTCAACACTTAAAAGCTTAAGACGACGAAGATATAACCTAAAGTACACTAAATTTTCTAGGTGCAAAACCTACCGCTAAAACCCGCGAGCCCTGTACCATGCACAAGGGCGCCTGGTGCAGTGTCTGTGTGTCCCTGACTGACCTGCAGCGGTGACGCTGTCACAGAAAGCACCTGTTCATTGCCCAATGGATCCAGCCCAGTTCCGGCCGGCCGAGTGCCCGCACGTACGCAGCCAGTGTTACGGTCTGTGTTCGATCTATGTTACGGTCTGTGTTCAATCTATTTTACGCCCTGTGTAACGACCTGCGTTACGGCTTGTGTTACGGTCTGTGTTACATACCCTGTTCTGGGCGGTCTCCACCTTGACCCTCTTAGCGTCCCAGAGTCGGTATTGGTAGACGTGCGCGTTCTCTGCCGAGACGTCCCGCAGGTGAACGAGCAGGTTCTGTAGGCCGACCAGCGTCTCAGCTGGCACCTGAGAAGGTCAGGAGAGGGTAGGGGAGGTCAGTGGTGTACTGGTGTCTGACATAGACCAGCGGACAGGGGGAGGGGAGAGGGAGAGGAGTCTGGTGGCGCAGAAGGACCGTTCCGCGCTTGAAAGTGGACATATCTGAGGACCGTTCCGCGCGCGCTGACACTGCCTCTAGAACCGTTCTGCGAGCAGTCAGACATGCAGACCGGATTGATGCTTTGAAACTTTGACATAATAAACTTTAATTAAATCGACACAGGTACTCTAACCGCATGTGTTTTTTATATCGCGGACAAAAAAGTGGAGATTGTTAGGGTTAAGCAGGGAGTCACCGATGTTAGATCCCTCTCTGGGTCCTTTCATAGGTCACGGTCCTGACCCGAGATAGCTGAGCTGTGTCGCAGCCCTGACCTCAGACAGCTGAGCTGTGCACGCCGTCGGCTCGGCCGTCGGTCGCCACAGCCGCTGACGCCAGTGTCCAAACAGCTCCAAACAATATCCGGCCCTGTATAGCAGGATAAGCCATCAGAGGCGGGAGTGATCAATGGAGGGACGCGAAACACTAACGCCAAGGGGATGACAACTGCTGAGGAATAAAGAAACTACATGAGATGATGTTTTTCGTACTCCAGCGTAGTACGAAAAACATCATCTCACGCTCTTGTGAGAGTTGTGTCCAGTGCCACTAGGTGGCTCTTCGATCGGTATAGGGTTCGGGCGCTCGGGCAATACAGTTATCTCTGAGTGACCGAGGCGTGTGTGTCTCTGCGTGCGCGGGAGCCGAGTCGGACTCGCACATGGCGCAGCCTGCAGGGTCCAACCCCGATGGGGTCTCCGGTGTTTCGGGCGCTGTGGCGCTACCAGGACAGTGGCTCGGCAAGCTGACTCAGCCGGATAAGTTGGACTTAGCAGTGGATCGAGGAGCTACATTCAGAGCATGGAAGACTCGGTGGACGGATTTTTGCACGCTATCTGGTCTGCCGTCCCAGCCAGTTGCGGTGCAGATGGCAATGTTGCGTTCATGTCTATCGGATGACACCATTCGTATAGTCGAGAACATGGGACTATCGCAGGCTGAAAGTTCAAACTTGGATGTCATACTCGAGCGCCTGGAACGGCATGCTATTGGACAGGTGAGCCAAGTGATGCAAAGACGGACGTTTAATTTGCGCGCTCAACATGCTGGCGAGACCTTTGATGATTTCGTAACATGTCTCAGGGATCTAAGCAAAGACTGTGGCTTCTGCGATGGTTGCAGAGACAGCTTGATCCGTGACAGAATCGTGGTCGGCATTAGAGATACCGATGTGATCAGACGTCTGTGTGCGGTACCCGGCCTTACGCTCGATCAGGCAATCACCATTTGCCGATCTGAAGAATGCGCGACACGCGATGCTTATACCATCACCGATGGCGCAACCGGCCCAGACGTTTCGGCTGCTGCGCGCGGCCGTGCGGCACCGTTGCCCCCGGGCGGTGCAGCGCGCGGCCGAGGCCGGCGGACGCTATCCTGTGACGTCACAAGTGGAGCGGGGCGCGGTCAAGGTCGACGAGCGGCCTCAAATGACGTCACCTCCAGCCGCCGACCTGGCGCCGCGCCAACCTCGGCTCAGCAGCCCACCAGCCGCGGTGGGTTCAGGCGGCGCGCCGCACCGAACGACTCCTGTCGCCGCTGTGGTTACTACGGATGCCGCGGGGAGGACGCCTGCCCCGCTTTCGACAGTGAGTGTTTTCGTTGCCGTGAGTTCGGCCACTGGGGCCGAGTGTGTACCAGAAGACTCGGGAACAGGTATGCACACGCGAAGACTGTGTCATTTTGTGACGATGGACTCGATGATGGGGATATGAGCGATGAATGCGTCCAAATGAGTGCAGTCACTGTGCATGGTACCAATCACCTGTCTGCCCCCACGGTTGAGGTGTTTGTGCGCGGTACAAGTAACGGCAAAGTGCGCGCTCTTCCTGACACGGGGGCCGACATCAGCCTGGCGGGCCCCGAATTCGCTGAAAGATTTGGACGCGGCTGTATGTCACCACCTACAGTCCATCCCAAGGTGGTCGATGGTCGCGCCACTTGCGCCATCGGACAGATAGGTGTAAACATTAGCCTAGGACCCGCTCAAGTTGTCGAGCAAGTGCACATCATCCCTGGTGTAAGACGATTGATTTTGTCTTGGCACGTCACGAAATATCTCGGGCTTGTTCCAGCGAACTATCCGAGACAGATGAACTCCGCAGAAGCGACGGGAGCTGCTGCTGCGGCGAGCACTACTCGGATGGGTGGCGTGGCGGCCGCCGCCCAGCACAGCGTCGGCCTGCGTGACTCTCAGCCGACGCAGACCGGCGCGCCGCCGGACTCTCGGCGGGCGCAGACCAGCGCGCCGCCGGACTCTCAGCCGACGCAGACCGGCGCGCCGCCGGACTCTCAGCCGACGCAGACCAGCGCGCCGCCGGACTCTCGGCGGGCGCAGACCAGCGCGCCGCCGGACTCTCGGCGGGCGCAGACCAGCGCGCCGCCGGACTCTCGGCGGGCGCGGGACGGCGCACCGCCGGACTCTCGGCGGGCGCAGACCAGCGCGCCGCCGGACTCTATTTGGACGCGGGACGGCGCGCCGTCGGACTCTCGGCGGGCGCGGGACGGCGCGCCGCCGGACTCTCGGCGGGCGCAGATCGGCGCGGCGCCGGACTCTCGGTGGACGCGGGACGGCGCGCCGTCGGACTCTCGGCGGGCGCGGGACGGCGCGCCGCCGGGCTCTCAGTGGACCTACGATGGACTCAGCGCGCCAATGGACGCACCACGGCAGGACAGCGTGTCATCAGACGCCCGGCGGGGGCGGACCAGCGCGCCAGATGCACCACAGCAGCGGACGGGCGCGTCACGAGGCGCCCGACAGTATCCGACCGGTGCGTTACCGGACGCCCGACAGCAGCGGACCGGCACCGGCGCGTCGCTGGACGCAATCAGCAGCGGACTCAGCGCGTCACTGGACGCACTACAGCAGGACGGCGCGTCATCAGACGCTCAGCGGCCAGGTGTTGGCGCGTCGCCGCAACCCATGAAACAGCTGTTGAAGGACTACGAAGATGTTTTCTGCGACGACATCAAGGTGATGCCAGGAGAACGATTCAAAATCAACCTCCGTGAAGGAGCCAGACCATTTGCTGTGCACGCCCCGCGCCGCATTCCGTTCGCTCTGCGGGAACCTTTGAAGCGAGAGTTGGACCGACTTCAGCAGAGTGGCATGATAGTGCCTGTGACGTCACCGACAGAGTACTGTGCGCCGATCGTCATCGCACCTAAGAAGGATGGAGGAATTCGAATGTGTGTCGACTTCACAAAGCTGAACCAGTCGGTCAAGCGGGAGTTGTACCAATCAAACACCCCGGCAGAATGCGTGGCGTCGATAGCTGAATCGGACGCCAAGTGGTTCAGCGTATGTATTGGCCTGGCATGGACAACGACATTGCTAACATCACACGTGGCTGCAGAGCGTGTCAAACCGAATTGCCCTCGCTTCCAAAAGAAACATATCTCAGAAGAGTGCCACCCAGTCGCCCATTCCAGCACCTGTGCGCTGATTTATTTCAGCACGCAGGACGGCACTTCCTGGTGGTGGTTGATCCACTCTCTGGCTGGGTGTTCTGCAGGCCTCTGGGAAAAGAAGCTACATCAAATCGAGTGATCACTGAAATGAGAAGTGTCTTTTGCACTGCTGGAGCCCCTGAGAAGTTGTTCAGTGACGGCGGGCCGCAATTCACCGCCAGGGCATTCCAGTTATTCCTGAGTCGGTGGGGCATAGAACATATCACGTCATCGCCGCACTACCCGCAATCCAATGGTAGAGCAGAAGCGGCGGTGAAGGCTGCGAGTAAGCTGATCAGGCGGTGCTGGACCGCCGATGGAGGCCTGGACGTCGAGAGGTGGACACGCGGTGTGCTGCAGCAGCGGAACACCCCGGGACCGGACGGCAGAAGTCCGGCCCAGATCGTGTTCGGCAGGCCAATCAGGGACACCCTACCAGCGCACCGACGTGCCTTCGATCTCTGCTGGCAGCGGGCGGCTGACGAAGCTGATGCAGCTGGGAGCGACCTCAAGAACAGTGAAGAGCGGCGCTACAATCAACACGCGAGAGACCTGCCGGGACTGCGTGTCGGCAGTCAAGTGGCAGTGCAGAATCACAATACGAAACGCTGGGATCGGTGTGGTGTGATCACCGAGGTGGACCATCAGAGAAGACGCTACTTTATCCGCATGCCCAGCGGGCGGGTGCTCACAAGGAACCGCCGTTTCCTTCGCCAACGCTATGCGTATGCTGAGCCTCCGACAACGGACTCCCCGGCGGCTGCTCTCGAGACGAGACCGACGCGGAACGACACCGCTCCTGGGCAGCAGCTGCGGCGGTCATCCAGAATCAGACGACGACCTGTTCGACTCATCGAAGAGATCTAACCAGCGCTGTCTGGCTGCTTGTGTGCCAGTTGTGATGGGTGTCCGTGGCTGTCAGCCATGATGCACACGTTCGCACGTTTCGCGCTCGTTCGCCGTATGTCACAGATGGAGGGACGATAATGATCTGTTTGTGTTATGGCGTGTCATTCGAATATTTTGAAACTGAAATCTGATGGTGTTGGGAAGACGATGCTGTGATGGGGGAGATGCCATCTGATGTGCTAGACGTTAATGTTAAGTCGTTCTTTTGTGTTTGCACGTGTTGTGTTTAACGTGCATCCAAAGCGTTCTTTATGTTCATTTACGTCCCAACAACATCAGATCTGGTGTGGGGGTGTGAGAGTTGTGTCCAGTGCCACTAGGTGGCTCTTCGATCGGTATAGGGTTCGGGCGCTCGGGCAATACAGTTATCTCTGAGTGACCGAGGCGTGTGTGTCTCTGCGTGCGCGGGAGCCGAGTCGGACTCGCACAGCTCTCAGTCCCAGCGGATAAAAACAACACCTAAGAAAGAAACTACATGCAGGTACACTGGGAACACGTCATGCTGGAGTTGACGTGTTCCCAGCCCGTCCTGTACCATGCAGCCCGTTCCGGTGATCACTCCCGCCTCTGATGGCTTATCCTGCTATACAGGGCCGGATATTGTTTGGAGCTATTTGGACACTGGCGTCAGCGGCTGTGGCGACTGACGGCCGAGCCGACGGCGTGCACAGCTCAGCTGTCTGAGGTCAGGGCTGCGACACAGCTCAGCTATCTCGGGTCAGGACCGTGACCCCCTATGAAAAGACCCAGAGAGGGATCTAACATCGGTGACTCCCTGCTTAACCCTAACAATCCCTACTTTTTTCTCCGCGCTATAAAAAAACACATGCGAGTTATAAAAAAACACATCCCTATCAACCAGTCCCTATCAACCAGTTAATTAATTCGACACAGGTACTCTAACCGCATGTGTTTTTTATATCGCGGACAAAAAAGTGGGGATTGTTAGGGTTAAGCAGGGAGTCACCGATGTTAGATCCCTCTCTGGGTCCTTTCATAGGTCACGGTCCTGACCCGAGATAGCTGAGCTGTGTCGCAGCCCTGACCTCAGACAGCTGAGCTGTGCACGCCGTCGGCTCGGCCGTCAGGCGCCACAGCCGCTGACGCAAGTGTCCAAACAGCTCCAAACAATATCCGGCCCTGTATAGCAGGATAAGCCATCAGAGGCGGGAGTGATCAATTGAGAGACGCGAAACACTAACGCCAAGGGGATGACAACTGCTGAGGAATAAAGAAACTACATGCAGGTACACTGGGAACACGTCATGCTGGAGTTGACATGTTCCCCGCACTGGCACTTATACTGATAGACCAGCCCAGCCTTCTCTTTGATCCCTAATTTGTCCTTGGGTTTGACGAGCCTAGCACTAAGGTTCGCTGCAGGTCTCGTGCTGACCTTCGCGTAGGGTCGGAGGACGCGCGTGACCTGTTCACTCACCCCCTGGATGTAAGGGATGCTTACATAAACCCGTTTGTCCTCCTCCTGTTCCCTGCCTACCCGTTCAGAACCACCACCCTCTCCCATGCGTAGTCGTTCTCTATTTTTTACCCGCCTGTGGATACGGCGCACCATTCGCTTTGGGTAGTGGTTCCTCACCAGTGCCCGTTCTATCTTCCCTGTCTCGCGTTCCTCGTCCTCAGGTGTTGTCGTGAGTCGTGATGCCCGTGTGAAAAGTGTCTGTGGGACTGATGCCTTGTGCTGTGAGCTGTGGTGTGATTCATAGTGAAGGTATTTGTCCGTATGAGTTGCTTTCCTGAACACCTCGGTCTTCATGGTCCCCCCTCCCAGTCTATGTACCTTTACATCCAAAAAAGGTAAGGATCCCTCCTTTTCCTCCTCGAGCGTGAATTCAATCCTCTCGTGCTGAGCGTTGAGGTGGTCGAGTAGTTCACCTACCTGATCTTTCTTTAAGATCACGAACGTGTCATCTACGTAGCGTCTCCACAGTTTCACTGGGTGTGGAAACGACTGGAGTGCACTGGATTCGAACGATTCCATGAACAAGTTGGCCACCACAACGCTCACTGGACCCCCCATGGCCGTGCCCCACTTTTGCTTAAAGAACTTTCCGTTAACCCTAAAGTAAGTAGTACCCAAACAGAGCCGTAACAATTTTATGATATCCTCGACCTCCAGTGCTGTTTCCGCTCTTACCTTGCTTTCCTCATCCAAAAACTCTTCTTCGAGTCTCTGGCGTGCTACTTCACATGCTGCCTCTGTCGGTACCGATGTGAACAGCGCTTTGACGTCAAAAGAAACCATGGTCTCATCGTCACTGAGCGTAACATCTCGTAAACTCTCTTTGAAACTCGCCGTGTCCTTGACATGATGTTCAGACTTGCCTACCAGAGGAGATAATATGCTAGCTAAATGTTTGGACAGCTGGTACGTTACACTGACTATGCTAGACACGATGGGACGTAGCGGAACGCCCTGCTTGTGCACCTTCGGTAGCCCATAAAGCAATGGCGGAGTCGGGTCCGACGGGTACAGTTTTAGATACGTTTTTCTGTCCAATTTGCCCTGTTGTTCTAAGTCCTTTAGCGCCCCCCTTACCTCTCGTGTGTACCTACCGGTTGGGTCCCTATCCAGTTCAGTGTACGTGTCGTGATCCCCTATTAGTGTTTCTAACCTACTTTGATACTGCTCACAGGTCATCACACATACAGATCTACCCTTATCTGCAGGTAAAATCATAATATCTTGCCTATCTTGTAGGTCACGTAACGCTTTCCACTCCCCCTTACTGAGATTTTTGCTTTGCGGGGGACGGAAGGAATTGAGAGCTTTGGTGACCTCGAATCTAAGCCTATTCGCTACATCCGGTGTTACATCGTCTGAACGGCACACACTTTCGACCGCCGAAACAAAATCCGCGACTGGAACGCTTGTCGGCGTCGGTACAAAATTGAGCCCTTTACGTAGCACACTGACCTCATCGTCACTTAGGCTTACCCCAGACAGATTGACCACCCACTTATCTCCATTGTCCTCCCCCTGTCCACCAGTCTCCTCCTGCTCACCGGTCTCCTGTCTGTCCTCCTGCTTACCAGTCTCCTGGCCACCGGTCTCCTGCTCACTGGTCGTGAGCAGGATACATACCTCGTGGTGGTATGTATTTTGGTAGGTGTTTGAGACGTTTGAGACGTATTGTCTTGTATTTTAATGCATTTTAAAGCACGGCTGACGAAGGGAGCAGAAGCTTCCGAAAGCTACCGAATCAATATACGCATTACTGGTGTCGAAGAATTGGTTCCTAAATAAACAACTCTACATTGCTGTACAGCTAATACGCTTTTCACCTGGTGGCCAGTAGAGGAACTAACAGTTACTACAACTGACCGTCAGAAGCACCCAACACACACCGTGCCGCTCCCAGTAACATACCAGGATGTACACCCCAGTCGGGCAGCGCTCCGGCGTCCGGTAGTCGCAGCTGGTCCAGCAGTGACAGCAGCCGGCCGGCGCTGCCCTCCGGCGCCGTCCGACAGGCGTTCACGGCCACCACCCTGACGGACAGACGTTACACGGTCAGCAAAGAGCCGACACTCGGTCAGCGGACAGTGGCGTTGGGTCACCGGATGGCAGAGCATCGCCGCAGCACACAGACCAGACAGGACTGTGCCGACAACGCAACCCCGTTGGAGTAACATGACCCTAATAAATGCACCGATAATGCTCTGGTCTATCTCCATTATTTATAATAATAAAAAAATGAAAGAACAACTGAGATGAGGGAAAGGAGTGAGGCGTCTGTTAGGGTCCCCGTGCAATACGCCCGGTGCGGTGACTGACCTCTGCGCCGCTAGCTGGAGAGCTGGTTCACCCGGCTGACGACCTTCTGTACCTCCTCGGCGGAGAGCGGGTGGCCGTTGGTGGTCCACCGCAGCCCGTCCCGGTAGCCGGCCGCCCCATCCGGCGACACGCCCTGGGGAGTCATAGCATAACACTCAGGCAGGTTCAGGTTTCAGTCCGACACACAGAACCGTCCGGCGACACGCCCTGGGGGCGACACATGGGCGCGCTCAGGGCTCAGGTACAGGTCTCGCGAGATTAAGCGGTAGGTTTTGCACTTTTACATTTCCGGTTATATCTCAGAAACTAATCGATCTACGATGAAGCCATTTTACACGATCATGGCCGGCTTGTTACCCAACAAGTCGATCGCATCTTCAACACTTAAAAGCTTAAGACGACGAAGATATAACCTAAAGTACACTAAATTTTCTAGGTGCAAATCAATCAATCAATCAATCAATCAATGTATTAAGCATCGACAAGCGACAATGCATGCAGAGAACATCCCACAATACCCACAATCAACAAACAAGTAGTCTCAACAGACGCCTTGAGGCTTGGCAGTTTCCAGCTAACACTAGCCGTATGCTGTCAACAAGGCCATCATCCACGAGCGGTGCCGTCACCATGTCCTCATTCAGCTCTCCTGCAGCAATCCTCATAAGAGCCCCAAAGTCGCCCCCGCACATAGCGAACAGCTGGGCCAGGAATGAGCCATCCAGTTCGTTTGGGAACACAGCCAACTTAGCCAGGCCTGAGATATAGGCAAGATGGAGACGGTGATCCGAGCGGAAAATGCTTGAAAATGCATGGAACGCCTTGCGGCGGAGCACTTCCGCGATCCGAGGAGTACCAGTGGCACGTAGAAGAGCAGTATGGTGCGAGGAACGGGGCAAACCAAGCGCTGCTTTGATCCACGCTGCCTGTCGTGCATCTAGACGGTCAATGTCCGAGGGGCTGAGAGGGGCGGTCTCACATCCGAACACCAGTGCTGGAAGCACGACCGACTTCCAGAGGAAGACCTTGTCGGCGGCAGACAGACGGTTGGTCAGTAGCCCTAATGGAGTGAGGCCATAAAAAGCAGCGCCAGCGCGCCTGACCCGTTGAGCTACGTGGTGCTCCGCGCGGAACTTCTCGTCAAGCACTACACCAAGGTGCTCGGACGTCTGCCGGACTTGCAGTACCTGTCCTGATAGAGTCCACGATGGTGTACTTGCGAGGAGATGACGTCCGAATATGATGCAGTGGCTTTTGGTCCTGTCTGGGTCGTGATGTGTAAAGTCGAGACGCCAACTGGCGGCAAATTCTCCCACTAACTGTAATAAACCATCCAGGTCACGCGCGTTGGTTGACAGTAGCAGGAGGTCGTCAGCGTAGCAGACGGCAGGCACATGCTGTCCGTGCAGATAGGCCCCGCGGCCGCTATCGTCAAGAGCTTCAACTAGAGGGAAGAGGAAGACATTGGCCAGAGTCGGCGATAAAATTGCACCTTGCCTTGTGCCTCTACAAATGTTGAACGGTGCGGACGTGTTACCACCAAAAGTTACTCTGGCAGATAATTGGCGATACCAATTGACAATGGTTTGCCAGCAGTTTGCGCCCAAATAACTCAACAGCCGAAAGAAGAGGCCGTCGTGCCAGATCCTGTCAAAGCACTTGCGAGCGTCTAAATTGGCGGCAAAGACGGGAAGACTTTTACTTCTGCTTTGCTGTATGGTCTCACCGGCCAGTAACGATGCCTGCATGGTACCTCGGTGAGAGATGAACCCGAACTGCAGCTGGTGCGGTGAAAAGGAGGCATGCAGCTCATCCAGTATCGCAAGCTCCAATAGTTTAGAAGCGGTAGTCGTGATTGATATTGGCCGGTAATTATCCATACAGTTGGGGTCTAGCTGTGATTTCTTCAGCAGTGGCACCACGATGCTGTCTGCAAAGGTGGCGGGCACACTGCAGGTTGATAGACAGGCTGAGAGGAGGTGTGCTAAGGCAGCCAGAAGTTCAGGTGACTGTCCAAAGACCAGATGCTCCACCGAAATGCCGTCTATCCCTGGCGCCTTCCCCCGGTGTAACCGTGAGATGAAGCCGGCCACCTGGTCGGCTGTGACTGTTATGGTGCGGGAATCGTCGCGAGCTTCTCTTAAGCGTGACTCTACAAACTCACGTATCCGAATTTGACCAGGAGTCAGTTGGCTGGAGCTGTCTTGGTGAACGGCGAGGAAGTGTTCACGGAACTCGGAGCTGTGACACTCCGAGGCCATCTTCAAACCACCCCGACGAATGCACTGGACGCGCCGCCAAAACGCCGACAAATTCTTGTCGCGTCGCAGCAATCTGAGGGCATTGGCCTCGCTCTCAATCTTAGATACTGCTGCCCGCCTGCGGGCCCGTCGGTACTCGGATCTGGCTGACTGGTAGCACCGGGTCACAACTGACAGCGAGGGTCGGCCGCAGCTATCCCAGAGGTGAAGCCAGAAGCGGGCACGATCCCTCGACTCCGTCACAGCAGATGACCACCACGGCTTAGCAGGACGGCGTAGTTTGGAGCAGCCAGCGTTGCGGGCGGCGGTGTGAAGACACTCTGTGATAGTTGTGTCAATGTCATCTGGGGAGGCACTGGGGTCAACTTGACGAGCACCCAAAAGTTCTTTTAAAGTCGATACATATACTGCTAGCTTCTCCGATGAACTCCAGTCGAGTACTTCTGAGTAGGCTGAAGCAGTGTCCACTGGACGAATGGGAGTTCTAGATGCCGGTCGGGCAGACGGCAGAAGGAAGCTGCATATAATCGGAAGGTGTGGGCTCAGGTTATCCACGCTGGGAGGCACTATATAACACTCGGATAAGTGAGGTAAAGTACATCGAGGGACAGCAATATGGTCAATATGCGACTGGCTACTGGCACGAGCATATGTGTACGCCACAGACTGCGAGAAATGGAACTCAGCAATCGCCAGGTCGTGGTCGTCTAACAGGTTCTGCATATGGACACTCAGCGGGGAGAAACCGCGCACACGATGCCAGTCTGGCGGGCGCCGCTCAAGAGACAATGTTGGTAGGGCGCAGTTAAAATCACCCACAAGAAGCACTGGCGCTGTAGGTCTGAGCGACGAAATAAAGGCGTCCATCTTGTGCGTCAGCGCGACGTATTCCTCTAGATTGGCGCCGGCTGACTCCCAATACGGCATGTAACAGCCCAGAACAGTGAGCAGGGGGCAAGCCTGCTCCAGTATTGTAACGCCACAGAGGCGCGAGTCACCGCAATCAATAACGCGAAAAGTGCGTCCCATTTGGCGGCGGCACAGAAGGGCCACTCCACCGTGTGGCCTACCCTCGCCAGCTCGTGGCGGCAACTCCATGCTAAACTCCTGCACGCAATAGAAATCAGAAGCTACCAGTGAGGCGATAGCATGATGAATATACGCCTCCTGGGCACGGGCTAGCCATGTCTCAGAAAGGAATAGCACATCGCATACGGGAAGTAAACTGTCCGCAATATAGTCTGCGCCCGTTAGAAATCCTTCACAGTTGTAAGTGCCCACTGAGAACCTAATACTCCCAGCCGCTTCTGTTTCCGTAGTCTTGACGGGCGTTATTCCAGCGCGCTCTGCGGCGGCGGCGTGCCCCGACCGCTCTCCACTCGCCACTAGGTGCACGCTCTCCCCATGAGCTGGACCCAGGCTCGGGCTGAGCCTGCCACCCGTGATACCTGGCCTCTGCTGAACGGTCATGGCGTGGAGCGGATCCCTCCCAGCCGGCGCTGTCGCCGCCGGTGGTGACGCCTCCATCGCGGCGGGAGACAACTTCCGCCCATGATTCACCCGCGCTGCGCGCAGTGTCTTCGTGGGAAGGTCTGGGACGCCGTGAGGCACCTGCTTCCCGGCCAGCATATTCAGGCCGAGGTCCGGCTGCGCGGCGCTGGGCGGCTGTTCCAACGCGGCGAGTGTCCTGGTGTGGACCTCTGTGGCCGCCTGGAGCTGTGTTCTGCCGGCCGGCTCCTTCATGTTCCTCTCTCGCTGTGTTCCACTGGATTGCAGTGGCAGCTCGCTCTGGTAAAGCCGCGGGGCGGCGAAACTGCTGACCTTGTCCAGCATTTATAGCCCGAGTACAGCGGCGGACGATCAGACCAGCAGGCCAGAGGGATGGGTCAAGAACCCGGTCGGCATCTTCTGCATCCACTTCGATCTTAAACGCTTTGGTTGCGGAAAAAGCCGAACCACGCTTTGGCAGTCGTTGAAAATCGTGAAGATTGCGAACGACCGTCCAGACCATGTTCCGCACATCCCTGTCTGTAGCGGTCGCACGGATGCCTTCGATGGTAAACTTTTCTGTGTGAGCCTCCGTGCAACGGGAGTCCTGAATGATATCAGAGGCTGGGCCAGTGCCGGTCACGACGTCACGTCGCCGTCTCAGTTCGCCTGCCCCAGTTGTTGAATCGGCGGCTGGGACGGAGTTGGACGTAGCCGCACGGGTCAGCGGTGCACTGGGTCGGTCAGACGGCTGAGCAGGTCTGAAACGGCGGTCAGCTCGTGCGGGTAGCCGCTCTGCCTCACTGTCTGAGTCTCCGACACGCCACTGCAGGGCGGAGGCGATTGCCTCACCTAGAGAACGCAAGTCCAGACCAGCAGCAATGTCGCGGGCAACAGTGCGGTCAACTCTGTCCTCAACAGTTGTGGCTGCCGTGTCGTCCGTAGACTCAACGCTAACACAGCGTTCAGGCGCTGCTGCCGTACCAGGCACAGATGGGCGTGGTGGCGGCGGCACGTCTTCACGGGTGAGTAGGTCCTCCACTAGGTGCGTCAGCTGTTCAATCTTAACATCTCTAGCCGCACACTCTTCACGGAGAGTTGCAACTTCTCGCTCAAGATTTAGAACACGGTCACCGCAGGCCTGGGTAGCGCGGCCTGCGCGCAGCTCTCTGAGCTCACGCTCCATTCTCAGCTGTGTAGCTATAATAGCCTCTAGCGAAGTGGTTACCGGGTTGGGCTGCGTAGGTGGACCTGATTGGGCGCCTTGAGACGGGCCGGGAGGAGGCAGTGGGTTGCGGCCCGCTGGTCGCAAGGTAGCTGTGTTAGTGCGCTGCGTTAGCACGCCTTGGGCCGCCGAGTAACCCAAGGCCCAGCAGTCGTCCGCAAGGCCAGAAACGTTACCAGCAACTCGGCGGCATAAAGAGCGGCCTGCAACTGCCGGAATGGCTGCAGACAGTGCCGCGTGTAGTTGGTCTCTGAGCTCTCTGAGATCTGACTCCTCCAGCGACGCCAGGACACAGGATACCGCAGCTGGGCTGTAATGTCCATTGAAGACACGGTCCGACTCGGCTATAAGCCGTTTCTTTTCTGCGGACGAAGCTTCGGCCGGGATCAGTTCATCTAGAGTTGGCAACAGGGTGTTGGTGGGCTGGTGCTCCCGCTCAGTAGATGTTTGCTGCCCGCCGTTATCCGGGGTGAGCGTGGACACGATGTTATCAGAGCCGGCGTGCTGTGAGGCACACGGAACCGACTGAGTGGTCGGTTCAGACGGATTGGCAGGAAGGGATCCAAATATGCTTTTCGGAACAGTTTCCTGAGCGTTTAAATTTTCATCGACTGACCTTTCTGGGCTAGAAGCGTATGCGTCACTTTTCTCTCCAGCAGCAGAGTCTCGTTGTTGATTATTCCGCTTGGACTTCCGATTCTTTTTATGCTTCCTCGCCAAAACCCATTCTTCAGAACCAGAGTTATTTTCGCTTACCGAAGTGTCAGAATCTGCCATTGGATCAATGTATGCAGGGCATAGGAAGCAGGATCTGTTGCAGAGCGCACGAGACTCTAAAGTAAAAATCGAGCGAACTTCAGCCAAGGCCCTAAAACATAAGGTTGGGCGAAGTTTCCTACCAACAAGGTACTAGAATTTGTCGTGATATTTTGTCCTTGCAGTTGTTTCTTTACAAATATAAAGCAAACAAGCATGTTTTCTAATAGTATGAAAATTTGAAAGGAAATAATAAGTCACTTTATATTTGATTCACAAAAAGCCATTTCGAAATCAAATTCAGTGTAGTTTTGACCAAACTCTAGTCGACTTATCCAGTATCTACTCAATTTTCCAGATGCGTGGTTCAGACAAACACGTTGCTATGGGCGGTTGCTAAGGACGCTATCTCGTATTTGCAAATAGTTTTGTTGTTATGAAAAAGGGTAAAACAAGCTCTTTGGATATTTTCCTGTATTTCGGGGCTCATCTAATTTATCTAGCTTTGGCATAATATTTTTACTTTATCATATCATGGTTCCAGACACAGGTGGTTAATTTCAGCGCGTAAAGAAATAAGAATAAAGACTTATTATGTTATACAGAATGCAAGTCGCCAGTCCCTGGTGGTAAAGTGAATGATACACAGAGATATCTGTTTTTATCCCGGTAGAAGCATCCTTGTGATCTAAGTGTGATCGATCATAAATTGTCTGAGAATCAGAAGTTTAGCTATAAGTCAAGAACCACGAAACAACCAGCTTATAGCTGGTGGAAGAGCCGCCACTCAGCTCAGAAAACCGTGAACGGTTGAGACAGCCGACAGGTTGAGAAATCAAGAGACCTGAGGCGCCAGAGAACCAGAGAATGCCTGGGAACTTTAAGGAACCGCCATGGCTACCAGATCTTGACTAGAAACCAGAAGCCATGAAATGACCATTTCACGATCTAAGATGCAGATTCTGGTGCCTGAAAATCGTGTGAACACACTTGACATTCCATCAGCAGCTCATTTCGGTACCGTTTTAAGTCCAGGGCTGCGCAGTCGATGGATTTTCGGTGACTCTGACTCCGACTCCGACTCCGGCTTCCAAAAACCAACTTCGACTACGCCTGCGGGCATACATTACCTATCGACTCCAGCCGACTCTATTTCCGAGTTCGACTCCGCAACCCTGCTAGGTCTGCGGAGTCGATTGATTTTCGGTGACTCCGACTGACTCCGGCTCTGGTTTCCAAAATCGACTCCGACTCCGACCCCGGTCAGAACTGTGGTTATAAATAACATGTCTGTGAATAAAAGCAGTTTCGGGTGCAGCCACCCCCTTTTCCTTTTCACACTCAAAAGCTTGTCCAAAACAGGGAGATGAACAGGAACTCAGCTTAAACATCGGTCTTGGAAAGGTCACCGAACGTAATATTTTTCCGCAAACAGACGAAGACCACGAATTTGAGCAATGACATGTCGATTAAGACTCTGAATCCGGGCAAAACTGTCGACGCCGATCGACTCCGACTCCGACTCCGCAGACCTAAACTTTATTCAACGGATTTTCATGAGACTTTACGCCGGCAAAATGCAGATAAACGTGCTCCTCTCGTCAATAGGTACGCGTCAAATAAACTTTGAATTGACCACAAAAAGTCATTTCGACAATTTTACCTCATTTCCAGGTCATGTCCTGACCGGAAAATGCCGTCTCGCCGGACCTATTGGTTTTCTACATACGCGCCGGCCGAGGGGGGGGGGCGGGTGCGACCCCCCCCCCTCGCCGTTTCGCCCCTGGTGGAGCTAGCGCGTCGCGGAAAAAACGAGCGTGTGCGCCGTTACGAGACGCAGAGATTGGTACCCGATTTTAAGGTCCTAGGTAAACCGGTGACCTCTGAGGTCAGGTCAAGTGCCCCAAGGTACGGTTCAGTTTTTGGTGAATAACTTCGCAAAAAACGGCCGCAGAGCGCCGATTTTGGAGCATCGTGTTCGCCTCGCTCAGGCGCGTCGAATGATATACTTTTTGTCCGGGTCAGGTCAACTTGGGGTTTTGACCTCAGGTCAAGGTCAGGTCAGCACCCCCAGGTCACGAAGTTGATTGAAAGAGGTCATGTCGCATATTATTCGATTCGGCAGGTCTTCCTGAGTCCATTGGTGGCTTTCCCGACTCGCTAGCTCAATTCGATCAAGAGTTATTGACGAAAACTAATATGACCTTGATGACGTCATAAATGACGTCACGCAAGGTCAACATTGCAAAAGTGACGCATCTAACCTTGTAAGAAGTGCATCAAATCACGATTCTGTGTGCTTGAGATAGTTGGAGATCGTTCCCGGCGCCAGAATAGCAGTTTTCATTTTTCCCCATTGACTTATAATGGTGAGGTCGCGAAAATGACCTGACCTTATATGACCTTTAGGAAAAGTCCGAGATATACAAGCTGTGAGACTCATAATGGATACTAGATCCTGCAAGTTTCATTTCCCAGTGACATCTCCTCTGGCAGTGAGGGCGTTGCGAAGTTGCGACATCTGAAGACCGTGCAGAGGTTCACTTATGACGTCATAGGTCAGTGACCTGACCTGACCCAAAAATGCGGTTGGTGTCAAAAGATCCGTCTTGGATCAAAGGTTAGGTATGCCAAGTTTCAGCTCTCTATCGCCAGCGTGTTCGGAGCTATCGCTAAAAACCCTATGGGGGGGGGGGGCGGCACCCGCCCCCCAACCCCCCTCGGCCGGCGAGGGATATCTCTGTCAAAGGTTACGGTAAAACAAAAAAAAACTGTTGGAGACCATTCTTGACCTGAAATGACCTTAGGGACATAAAGAGGGGGTCACGGGTGCAATGCTGCGCCTCTTGGGGCACCATATGCGATGAGATCGATGCGTGGCGACTGGCGTACACCTCGCTGTTTCTGCCTTTGAACAATTTTTGTCTGCTTTATCTGCTAAAAACACAATAAACACATTATCGAGCGTAGAAATATGACTCTTTTGTTACGTACAAGCTTTGTTCAGTTTGTCTGTAAGCACCATCAAATATTGCAAGCTTCAAGGGGTCAATGCCCTGGGGCTGTGACGTCACGCTGGGGATCGTGACGTCAGCCGTGGGGTTGCCAGTCTAGTATGAACTAGACTTCGACCCCCCCTGACTTCAGCGAGGTCAAAGTCAACGTTTTGTTGTAACAACAACAACGTTGTTGTTGAAACAAGGGCAAAACCTACCGCTAAAACCCGCGAGCCCTGTACCATGCACAAGGGCGCCGGGTGCAGTGTCTGTGTGTCCCTGACTGACCTGCAGCGGTGACGCTGTCACAGAAAGCACCTGTTCATTGCCCAATGGATCCAGCCCAGTTCCGGCCGGCCGAGTGCCCGCACGTACGCAGCCAGTGTTACGGTCTGTGTTCGATCTATGTTACGGTCTGTGTTCAATCTATTTTACGCCCTGTGTAACGACCTGCGTTACGGCTTGTGTTACGGTCTGTGTTACATACCCTGTTCTGGGCGGTCTCCACCTTGACCCTCTTAGCGTCCCAGAGTCGGTATTGGTAGACGTGCGCGTTCTCTGCCGAGACGTCCCGCAGGTGAACGAGCAGGTTCTGTAGGCCGACCAGCGTCTCAGCTGGCACCTGAGAAGGTCAGGGGAGGGTAGGGGAGGTCAGTGGTGTACTGGTGTCTGACATAGACCAGCGGACAGGGGGGAGGGGAGAGGGAGAGGAGTCTGGTGGCGCAGTAGGACCGTTCCGCGCTTGAAAGTGGACACATCTGAGGACCGTTCCGCGCGCGCTGACACTGCCTCTAGAACCGTTCTGCGAGCAGTCAGACATGCAGACCGGATTGATGTTTTGAAACTTTGACATAATAAACTTTAATTAATTCGAAGTTCTTTAATGAGGTTAGTGCTTGTGCGAGGAACATGTTCATAAATAGTAGAAAATGTAAAAACATGACCTTATTTCCTCGATAATTGCCAAGACTAATGCTGTACAAATATATACTTTATTTGAAAGAATGTAATATTTCGACCACAGGTCTTTTTCAAACAGTTTCAAATTAGAAAAGATACCATTTCCATTTGCCGCATTTCCAACTGCCTTTCAACAAAAATTTATGGTTGAATCGTGCCCACTAGCTCACTCGCACCACTCATGAAATATTTGGCTAGCAAAAATAGCATCACATAGGGCACCTATTTTTCAAAATACATAGTTTCAGCCGTACGAGATAAGTAAGTATTAACATACCGACTGACCATAACACAAAACATCCTACAGGCCTTCGCCATTATTTCTCACAATTTCGTCCAAAGTCACCCAGCTGTCTACAAGGCATAACAGATGCAGCATGCCAGCAACTATCATATGCTGTCCAGGCTTTTACACATGTACGTGTCTATCCGTCCAGTATTCACATAACACCGTAACACCAGAATGGAATACAAAGAAAGCAAAGATGGGCATAATTGGCATACTCGCATAACATACCTATAGCGTTCAATGCCATAACATATAGCGTTCGATGCCCATAATCAATAACACATATAGTCCACCCCCCCCCCCCCACACACACACAAACACTATCTAGCTTTGAATGTGTTCAGTTTCAATGGGGATCACTATCGGCAGAAACTGGGAATCGCCATGGGGAATCCCTGTGCCCCTCCGATTGCAATTCTCTTTTTGGACAGACTCGAGCGGCAGGCTTTGGAGGGTGCGCCCCAGAAACCAAAATTTTTGGTTAGGTACATTGACGATTACGCCGGCTTATGGACACATGGGAAGGATGCACTTGCGGATTTTCTGGCCTACATGAACTCAGTTCATGATAGCGTAAAATTCACCATCGAACATTCAGAAGAGGGGTCAGGGGTACCTTTTTTGGATACTTTGGTCACGATCGAGAACCGGGGGGAACATGCTACGATAGAAACGGAACTGTACATAAAGCCTTCTAATGCTGGTGTCATACTGCATTATCATTCTGCACATCCTACGATGACAAAACATAATGTGGCCAGGAGTCAATTTATTCGTGCGTTACGGAACTCCTCTAGCGCAGGGAAGGAGGAAAAAAAAAGCATAGGCAAAATTTGGGCTTTGCTGGTGGAAAATGGCTATCCAACACACATCCTGTCAAGGCTACTGCGAGAGGCACGGCAGAAAAGAAGCAGGTCGGTCGACGCGCAAAGAGAAAGAAGGGACCTGGATGGGTATTTATGTTTACCGTACGTCGATGAGCAGCTCTTGTGTAAAATCAAAAGTAAGGTAAAACGGTCAGGTTTGAATGTCAAGCTAGCTTGGAAGAACAAGGGTAAACTAAAAAATATGCTAGTCAAAACATCACTTCGCAAGCCTAAATGTCCGGGCGGTCAACGATGCCACGCATGTAGAATGGGGTTTACGGGGGATTGCACTCAGAAAAATGTGGTATATGAAATCAGGTGTGGGATCTGCGGGGGAAATGACAAGGAAGGTGTTTATATCGGAGAGACAAAACGGCCATTGCGCCTCAGGTTCAATGAACACGTGCGCGACATGACCAACAGGACCCCTGACACTCCGTTGGGTGATCACTTTACGGAGAAACACGGTGACAGTATCGTAGATGGGACGTCTGCTCCGCTCAAAATTAAAATATTGTACAAGTCTAAAGACCATCCAGACCGTAAAATAGCTGAATCGCTGCTGATAAGAAAGAACCGTCCGGAACTCAACAGTAATGTATCGTCTTGGCCTATTTTGTAAGGTAAACAATGCTAGGAACAACGCCGATGTATGTGTAAATGTGTACTGTATATGTTTACTGTGCACTAGGTACTGCGTATGTTCACGCGTTCAAAGCTAGATAGTGTTTGTGTGTGTGTGGGGGGGGGGTGGACTATATGTGTTATTGATTATGGGCATTGAACGCTATATGTTATGGCATTGAACGCTATAGGTATGTTATGCGAGTATGCCAATTATGCCCATCTTTGCTTTCTTTGTATTCCATTCTGGTGTTACGGTGTTATGTGAATACTGGACGGATAGACACGTACATGTGTAAAAGCCTGGACAGCATATGATAGTTGCTGGCATGCTGCATCTGTTATGCCTTGTAGACAGCTGGGTGACTTTGGACGAAATTGTGAGAAATAATGGCGAAGGCCTGTAGGATGTTTTGTGTTATGGTCAGTCGGTATGTTAATACTTACTTATCTCGTACGGCTGAAACTATGTATTTTGAAAAATAGGTGCCCTATGTGATGCTATTTTTGCTAGCCAAATATTTCATGAGTGGTGCGAGTGAGCTAGTGGGCACGATTCAACCATAAATTTTTGTTGAAAGGCAGTTGGAAATGCGGCAAATGGAAATGGTATCTTTTCTAATTTGAAACTGTTTGAAAAAGACCTGTGGTCGAAATATTACATTCTTTCAAATAAAGTATATATTTGTACAGCATTAGTCTTGGCAATTATCGAGGAAATAAGGTCATGTTTTTACATTTTCTACTATTAATTAATTCGACACAGGTAGCCTAACCGCATGTGTTTTTTATATCGCGGACAAAAAAGTGGGGATTGTTAGGGTTAAGCAGGGAGTCACCGATGTTAGATCCCTCTCTGGGTCCTTTCATAGGTCACGGTCCTGACCCGAGATAGCTGAGCTGTGTCGCAGCCCTGACCTCAGACAGCTGAGCTGTGCACGCCGTCGGCTCGGCCGTCAGTCGCCACAGCCGCTGACGCCAGTGTCCAAACAGCTCCAAACAATATCCGGCCCTGTATAGCAGGATAAGCCATCAGAGGCAGGAGTGATCAATGGAGGGACGCGAAACACTAACGCCAAGGGGATGACAACTGCTGAGGAATAAAGAAACTACATGCACGTGTTCCCAGCCCGTCCTGTACCATGCAGCCCGTTCCGGTGATCACTCCCGCAGGGCCGGATATTGTTGGGAGCTGTTTGGACACTGGCGTCAGCGGCTGTGGCGACTGACGGCCGAGCCGATGGCGTGCACAGCTCAGCTGTCTGAGGTCAGGGCTGCGACACAGCTCAGCTATCTCGGGTCAGGACCGTGACCCCCTATGAAAAGACCCAGAGAGGGATCTAACATCGGTGAGTCCCTGCTTAACCCTAACAATCCCTACTTTTTTCTCCGCGCTATAAAAAAACACATGCGAGTTATAAAAAACACATCCCCATCCCTATGGACAGCAAATTTTTGTTGTTTCCCGGCTACGCGGTCGAGCGCTGTGACAGAAAATCGCGCGCTGGTGGAGGCATCTGCATTATCTATCGCGACACAATGCAGGCTGAGGTGCTGACCGTGCCCAGCACCGGCACCCAAGTAGAGTCGCTGTGGGTGAGATTTTTAGACGGGACCATATTCGTGGTCGGAGTCCTGTATAGGCCGCCGAAATCCCCCATCGCGCCCGTGCTGGACGACCTCAACTACCAGCTGATCACACTGCTAGCCAAGCAGCACCCGGTCTACATACTCGGTGACATTAACATCGATCTGCTGCAGCCATCAACACCAGCTGCTCGGCAGTACACAGCCATGCTGGAGGACCTGTCTCTGCGACAGCTGATCGACAGACCAACTCGAACCACAACCTCGACATCAACACACTGATCGACCACATCCTGACGTCACGACCGGAGCTCACCAGCAACGCCCGCGTCTTCAACTGCAACTTCAGTGACCATGACCTTATCGCCGTGGACGTACTGGCCAGACGGGAGCGCAGCCGCCCCCATACCATCACAGCTCGCTCCACAAGAAACGTCGACTACAACGCCCTCAACTTGGAGCTTCTGATGGCCGACTGGGACTCTGTTTACAGCGCTGCACCGACCTCGAAGAAGTGGGACGCATGGCTCCAGGTGTGGCAGCCTATTATCGATAGGCACATGCCTCTGCGTACCGTTCGGCTCAAGCACCCCCGAGCCCATGGCTACACGAGAATGAGGAGCTGCGAGAGTGTATGGAGCGGCGAGACCGGGCCAGAGAAGACCGCGACTTGGACCGCTCCAACGGAGAAAAACAGCAGGCGTTCAGAGACAGCAGAAATGCGGTGAAGAGAGCCCAATACAAGGCCTGCTCCGAGTACTTCGCCTTGTCCTACCGGAACCAGCGAGCCAAGACATGGACAGACATACGACGACACCTCATCGCCTCCAAGAGGCCCGAACCGAGAGCCGCTCCACTGCACCAGAGCGACCCCGCATGGGCCGAGCGGCTGAATAGGCACTTCGTGGCGGCGGGCGCAGAGGTCGCTGCTGCGTTGTCAGCCGTGCCGCAGGGGGCAGCACTATCACCTCGGCCTCCCCGTGTAGTCAGCAGCGCGTTCAAAGTGCAGTGTGTGACGTTGCCTGAACTGTCGGTGGCGCTCAGAGGAATGAGTAGTTCACGAGCCTGTGGGGAGGATGGAGTGACTGTTCAAATGCTAAGGGCAACCTTTCCCGTAATCGGTCCACACCTGTTACATGTCATAAACAGCTCGCTGCGGACCGGGGAGGTACCGGATAGGTGGAAAGAAGCTTGCGTAGTGCCAGTGTACAAAAAGGGTGATAGACGTGACCCAGGAAACTTTAGACCGATTTCTATTAACAGTGTGCCAGGCAAACTTTGCGAGAAGTGCGTGTGTAACCAACTGTCAGCATACCTCGACCAGAATCACGTACTGTGCGAGAACCAGCATGGTTTTCGGATAGGACACTCGACGGAAACTGCATTGATCGACTCTATTAGTACTATTTTAGCTAACACAGAGGCTGGCCATGTAACTACTTTGCTGGCAGCTGATACATCTCGCGCCTTCGATAGTGTAGAACATGAGCGACTTTTAGTTAAATTGGGATGGTATGGTGTCAGTAGTCACTGGTTCGACGATTGGCTGCGCAACAGAACTCAAAAAATTCAGGGTAGCGGTGGTGGAGTGTTGCCGGTGACACATGGCGTAATTCAAGGGTCCCTTTTGGGCCCGAGGCTATTTTTGATTTTTACTAACGACCTGGGCACTCATTTGACTCACGGAAAACAAGTTACGTATGCTGATGACGTGCAATTTTTAGACTGTGATTCGGCCGAAAACCTGGCTTCTCTCAAACTGCGCGTTGAAAATACCCTCAAGGTGGCGCTGCAGTGGTTTACCCAAAACAGACTCAAAATTAATCCAAGCAAAACCGAACTTTTGATCATTAAGCCACCCAAGAAAAAGTGTGAATCTGACATGAAAATCACATTTGGAGACTGTGAAATTGAGCCCTCTTCATCTGCTAAAATTCTCGGAGTTAATATCGATTCTGCATTAACTTGGGAGAAACATGTGTCGCAGGTAACGCGCCGCTGCTACTATGTTCTCGTCGGTCTGTCCAAGTTGAGACACAAGATTTCGCTTGAAACTAAGAAGCTGCTGGTTGAGGCGTTAGTTTTCCCGCACATTATTTACTGCTGTACTGTGTGGGGAGGCTGTACTGCCTCCCAAAAGCACCGCATTCAGAAAGCGATCAACTTCGCTGTACGTGTCGTCACTGGACTGGGCCGACGGGAGCATGTGACCCCAGCTCTGCGAGCTCTGGGATGGGCGCGCTTCGAGGACATGTTGGCGAAGCGAGATGTGGCCCTCATCGATAGGCTGATCTCATCTGACGTGCCGCCGGCTCTAGCTCACATTGTGCAGCGCCGCTCGGACGTAACAGACCGGCGCACTCGGAGCGCATGTGGAGGCCAGCTCGAAGTCCCTCGTATCTCCACTGAGCGCGCCAGGCGCAGCTTCCCCCATAGAAGTGTGTGCACATGGAATCGAGAGATGGCCTCCAAGTGCATCGTGGGACATAGCTGAACCTGACTGTCAATACTTTTAAAAATCTTAACCGTATTCACGTTTTTAACATTTATATTTTCATTGTGTTGTTCTTACCGATAGTGTATTTTACTGCGTTTGTATTATGTATGACGAGAGGCCTGAAAAGCCATTTACTGGAGACCTCAATAAACTGATGATGATGATGATGATGATGATATCAACCAGTCCCAAACAGTGTACCAAATTTGAGCGCAATCGGCGTGGCAGTTCAGGGTTCAAGATATATGAGCAACCCAAAATCGCTACTGCAGCAGAATAACGAACACTCTTGGCCCTTCACGTCGCACGTGTCACGACGCTCACCATGATACATCAGTTGTAGTCAATAACTCACCAAGATACATCAGTTGTAGTCAATAACGAGATGGAAGGGATAGGATTACGCGCAACAAAGAGTAACGCAGGTCAATCAGCCCAGCGGTTGCTGACTTACAAGCCTATTAAAAACGTTACAGGAATACGCTTCGCTAGCTCAAACGTAATAGAGTAGAATCATTACATATATGCAATTGCTACTATTTCCTGGTTTTCTTTATAGGCCAAGACTTGGTAACTGATAACTCTGCTGCCCTGTAATGGGTCCGGCCCGCTATGGCGAGTAAAGACACTCGCTCTGACTGACTGGACCGCCAGCCGAGACGCTGCTGACTCTGGTGGTGAATGGTGAGCGGAAGAGGAGAAAGTTTACGCCAAAGCTGAAGCAACTCTACATTGCCGTACAGCTAATACGCTTTTCACCTGGTGGCCAGTAGAGGAACTAACAGTTACTACAACTGACCGTCAGAAGCACCCAACACACACCGTGCCGCTCCCAGTAACATACCAGGATGTAGACCCCAGTCGGGCAGCGCTCCGGCGTCCGGCAGCCGCAGCTGGTCCAGCAGTGACAGCAGCCGGCCGGCGCTGCCCTCCGGTGCCGTCCGACAGGCGTTCACGGCCACCACCCTGACGGACAGACGTTACGCGGTCAGCAGAGAGCCGACACTCGGTCAGCGGACAGTGGCGTTGGGTAAGCGCGGCCGATCAGAGTCCGGTGAGTCGGCACCGGCAACGAAGCGTGGATCTCAACGTGGCTACCAGCGCGGGGACCGGATAACGCAGTTGGAGGACACGATGGAAAGGGCTATCCATAAGCTGAGGGAGCAGATTCAGCAGGATTTTGACTTGTTCAGTGAGACGATACGAACCGAGTTTCATGCGGTCAAAGCCAGGATCCAGGACATCGAGGATCACCTGGAGACCAAGAACAGGGAGATCGAAGCCCTCTCCCTCGGTCTGCAGGAAACGAAGAAGGAGGTCAAGTTGCTGAAGGACAGGGTGGAGGAAAATGAACTTGTAAACCGACTTCCTTCGCTGGTTTTCTCCGGTAAGCCATTCGCCAGAAAGCCCAGGGACGCGAACAAGCCGGAAGCGGAGGATGTAGAGAAGACGGTGCTGTCCGTGGTACGGGAGAACTTCCAGGACCTGAACATTAACGCGAGCGACATCGCGAGAGCACACCGTCTGCCCGGCGAGCAGAAAGTCATCTGCCGCTTTGTGCGCTCGGGAAGGGGGTCGCTGCGCGATCAGATATACTACCGCCGGATGGAACTCAAGGGTAAAGACATATACATAAACGAGTGTCTCACAAAGCGGCGAGCAGAAATTTTCGGCAGACTTCTGGGCCTCAAAAAAGACGGTAAGCTGTTCTCCGTGTTCTCCCGCGGCGGCCAGGTGTTTTGCACGAGTGAAAGATACGGTAAACCGATACGTGTGAACACTGAGCGGGAGATGGACTCACTTGTGGGCTAGACAGGATCTGGAGGACGACAAGAGTGACGAGAAAGACTAACTCCTTTGTTGAGTAGGAAGTCCTTGTCCCTCCCCCCCCCCCCTCCGCTCCCCTTGCGTCCTGGTCCGGGATTCGGGCGGCCGTTGGCTGGCTGTCATAGGTATTGGATAAAATACATAAGTACAAGGTTTTGCACGAATTTAATCCTGCCCCTTCGTTTTTATGTACTCACGTCTCCCCCCCCCCTTTATGCGGCCGTAAAGGTGAAATGTGAAAATGTACTTATAGCAGGATCCGTCAGTTTTGTAGCATGCGGTTCGGCGATTGTCCATGCTCGCCGGCCTGTCCCCGAGGGCCGTGCTGCCGGGTGCGGCACGTGCGCGGGGCGGCTGGTGGCCGGGTGGGGCTGGGGGGGGGGAGTGTTTCGGCTCCTGGACGCGGGCTGACAGCGAGCTGGTTCGGGGTGACGGCGGCGGGGTGCTGGGCGGCTGTTGGGGGCTGGCCGGCTGCTCGGCGAGCTGCTGAGCGCTGTCCGGCGGGCTGCTGCTGTCCGGCGGCTGACAGGGGGTCGGCCGCATGGGAGCGGCGGGCGGCCGAGCGCCGGCCGGCTGGCCGCCCTGGGCGCTGACCCGGGCCGGGCCGGCTGCGGGGCGGCGACCCGGCGCGGGGTAATACTGTTGACCCGCGATGCGCGGCCCTGCGGGTCCGGGGGGGGGGGGGATGGAGCAGGATCTGACGAGTGGCGTTGTTTTTGTGTCTCTTTGTTGTGGGAATGCGGAGGTAACGACAGATTATCATGATATGTATACATGTAGGTAGAAATCGAAGCCATTATGTCACCCAGTGCTAAATTTGCTTCTTAAATCAAAAGATTAAACCATAATTGTTATAGGATAAGCGTGTGACCTTGTATGTCAATTGTCAGATAATGTAGTTTCCTGGCCGAGCCCGAGACACCAGGGTATGTTTCGTTCATGTATCATTTTTTTTTAATCTGTATCACGTATTACCTAAGCACCGGGAAGTGATCGCCGCCGGGCGTGCGCCGGACGCCGCGCGAGAAGCATCCGTAGCTATCATAATTAGGAGAGAACTACCATACGACTGCAAGACGTTAGTAAAACGACTATGACTTCTTTACGACTAGCGACAGTTAACGTCAACGGACTGAGAACGAATAGACCATTAGCGTCCAAAAGACGAAAAATGTTTACCTGGTTTAAAAAATTGAATTTAGATTTTGTATTCTTGCAAGAAACTCATGCAGACGAAGCTTGCGAGAAATTGTGGCTTAACGAATGGGGTGGAGAAGGCTTTTTCGCAAACGGAACTGACATAAGCAGAGGAGTAGCTATACTTTTGAAGCCAGGCTTCCGCGTTAAAGTAATAAAGGTGCACAGAGACCCCACAGGCAGATTTGTTTTGCTTGAACTAATTATGCAAGGTGTTAAACTGATACTCTGTAACGTGTACGGGCCCAATGCCGATGAGCCATCCACTTTTGAAAAGATGTGCGAAACATTAAGCTTGATCGATAGCGATTATATCGTTTTAGGGGGAGATTTTAATTTCTGCATGGATACCAGCATTGATCGTCAATCGGTTAAAAAATGCCCGCAAAATAACCGTAAATGCAGAGAGGTCATTATGAACTTCGCGAATGCGCATGATTTAGTGGATATTTGGAGAGCAAATCATCCTTGCCGCAAACAATTCACTTTTTCTAGAAAGTTGCCACCTTCAAAATCACGGATAGATTTCTTTTTGTGTAGTAAAGCATTTATCCTAAGTAAAAGTAGTGCGCAATCAGAAATAGTCGATGGCTACCTCACCGATCACAGTTTAGTCAGTCTTACGATAGAAGTAAATAGTTGTGAGCGTGGCCGCTCGTACTGGAAATTTAATAATAGCCTGTTGAAAGAAGATGCCTTCGTAGAGTTAATAAAAATGCGTATCCCACAGATTCTGGCAGAAAATGAACATCCTGAAATGTCACCAGGCCTCCTCTCCGATACTCTTTTAGCAGTACTCCGGGGAGACATAATTTCTTATGCGACTCGAAGAAAAAAAGAATTATGTGGGAAATTTGATGCTATACAGTCAGAAATAGACACGATATCTCAGGCGACATCTCCCACTGCGGCACAAAACAGTAGGCTACAGGCAGCTAAGGATGAAAGAGATGAAATTATTTCGAAATGTACCCATGACAATATGTTTAAAGCGAGAGTGAGATGGAGACGACTAGGGGAAAGGGGCACAAAATATTTTCACGCGTTAAAAAATCGTACTGGGCCACCAAACACATTTACGTCCTTAAGTCTGCGATATTCCAAAGGGGATGACGGATTTTCCGACAGGATTCAAGATATGCTCGAGGAAGGTAGAACATATTTTGCAGATATGTACAAGAAAGACGCAATGAGGGAGTCGGAGAGAGAACTGAACTTTTTTGAACATACGTATAGACTAAGATCAGAAGAAAGTAGGCTATGCGAAGGTCCCTTAACAGAGTCAGAATTACGCACAGCACTGTTCTCACTTAAGAATGGAACATCCCCAGGTCCTGCTGGATACACAGCAGAATTTTACAAGTGTTTCTGGCAAGAACTATAACCAGTGGTGGTGAGAGCGCTACAGGAGATTCAGGACACTGGTAGAACAAGAGCAGATTTCAAAAACTCTGTGACAATTTTGATTCCGAAGCGGGACAAGGACCCACGGTTTATTAATAATTTAAGACCAATTAGTCTTTTGGACGTGCCTTACAAAATATTCACTAAAGCCATTGCAGCGCGCTTAGGAAGAGTAATCAAAAGTTGTATCGACGGAGATCAAACCGGTTTTATAAAGGGGCGATTCATTGGTGAAAATATCCGACTTATTTTAGATTTAATGGAACATTGCAATGATTATGACAAACTTGGGCTGCTTCTCGCATGTGATTTTAAGAAGGCATATGATACAGTAGACTGGGACTATCTGATAAATACTCTAAAACGCTTTGGTTTTGGTCCAGATATAGTTAAACTAATCTCTAGCCTATACGGAAATGTAAATAACGACAATTTTCCGCGCGCAGTGGTGCAGATAAACGGACATCTCTCAAAGGCGTACGTTTTACGGAAAGGCTTGAGACAGGGCTGCCCGTTAAGTTATTTGTTTTTGTTGTGCCTCGAACCACTTCTGACAGAAATAAGAGCGGCACAAAACATTGTAGGATTGCGGGTCGGCAATTCCAATATTAAGGTCACGGCATATGCGGACGACGTCACTGTGGTATTGGATGGCTCCGAGACCTCATTGGAGAATTGCGTGACGTTGTTCGAAGACTTTAAGCTAATTTCAGGCCTCCAGCTGAATAGGCAAAAGACTAAACCTTTTTGGATCGGGAAGGATGCCGACATAAAGGGACCAATCTGCAGCCACCTCGATCTTTTTTGGGAAGCGACACCTTTGGAAGTGTTAGGCATAAAAATACCGAACGACCCGAACATAGATATAGGGAATCTTAATTATGAAAAGAAAATCAACCACTTAAAAACTAGACTAGAGCTATGGTCCTACAGATATCTCACTCCATATGGCAGAGTGCACTTGGTAAAAACTGAAGCGTTATCCCAGCTGACATATTTAATGACCGTCCTGCCGAAACCGAACCCAGTGCTGATTAAGTCGATTGAAACAATAATATTCAATTTTATATGGGGGAACAAAAAAGACAAAATAAAGCGGGCCACGTTAAAAAGTAAATATAAACATGGAGGGCTTCAAGTTCCAGACATCAATTGCCGGGCAGATAGTCTAAAGATAATGTGGATAAAAAAGTACGCTGATAGTGACCTGAAGTCGAGCTGGAAAAATGTAGTGAAGCCTATATTTTCGTTGCCAAACGATCTCAATATCTTTGAATGTAATATGTCCCCGGAGGTTATTCAGAGAAAAGTGAAAAGCGCATTCTGGAGAGAAGCGCTTTTAGCGTGGAACGTAATAAAGAGGCCAGAGGAGACCAAGTTACCAGGGGAAGCGGTGTTAAGTCAAGTCCTATATTTAAACGCAAATATTAAACTCGAAGCATCTGGTGTTTACGAATGGAGACTGATGGAAAGAAACAATGTGGTGCGCATCGGAAATTTATATAATATTCAAACCAGGTCAATGTATACAGCTCGAGAGCTAAGTTCAAAATACGGGTTGCATCCACTATCTGCCCTGGCATTATTAACCTCTATCCCAAACGAATGGAAACTGACTCTTATAGCAGACAAGCCCGCGATTTTTCAGAATTACTCAGCTGAACTTTTAGAGCTAGAATCAGCCACGCACGTGGCAAAATGGGCTTACCATAAGTTGTTTAAAACTTGCGTTGAGCCAGAAATCAGTCACTCAAAATGGGCCAGAGAATTGAATTTGCCTGTCAATATGCAGTGGACCAAAGTGTATGATGCTTTGTACAAAACAACGGATGACATAGCAGTACGCTGGTTGCAATTGAGGTTAATCCACCGTATTCTTCCAGCAAATAAGAGGCTGCAAATTTTTGGCATAGTGGATTCAAACGAATGTTACTATTGTCCTGTGGTCCCAGAAAGTCTTCTCCACGTTTTTTGGGAGTGCGAAGTAGCCCAAACGTTCTGGCGAGATATGAATCGTGTTTATAGTATAACGTTGTTGGACAGAGTTAGTGTTATTCTTAATAAGTTAGAGCATGGATCCCCCAGCATGTCTACAGAGTCAATACAACTTTTAATATTGATCGCAAAACAATATGTTTGGCGATGTCGGTCGAACAAAAATCGGCCAAGTGTTGAAGAAATGGCCAAGGTATTATTCCGTGTTTACAGAGTTGAAAAATACATAAGTGTAATTACAGACAGGAAGACTAGATGCGATGAAATTTGGGCGCCCATACTGCGCCCTCTGTCGCGATGGCGCGACTAGCCCATTGGGTTTATTTTTATCTGGATCCACCTGGTACAATCTTCCCGGACTCGCGCCGCCCAGTGCCTGCGCCGGGGCGGCGCGGGCGGGAACTGACGCCCGGCGGCCTGTCGGGGGCGCCGGGGGGAGCCCTGATCCTCCCGGCTGGGGAGGACCCTCGGCTAGGCGGCTGAGGACCGCAGTCCTCCCCGGGACCGGGACGGTCTCCGCTGATTTCCAGCGCCGTCCCGGCTCGGCCGGGCAGGCCGCCCGGCGTACCATTAGGGCAGACAGACTTCCTGGCCTCATTCGGACGGACTCGGACGGACGGCATCATGGTACGAACCTCTCAAACTAATCTGGACGGACTTAAGGACTCATCTCTGAATGAATCACTTGTGCGGTAAACAGGGATAAATCGTTCTCAGGAACGCGGCGGCGTCGGGCGCGCGCGTTGCGGCGGTCGCTTGGCGATGGTGCCGGATGCCGGCGGTGTTTTGCGAATATCGTGAGGATGTTTCTGTTTCTTCTTTTTTTTGTACGCCGCATGGGCCGGCACCTGTGCGCGGACGAAGCCAATACTGTGTCTGAATGAACGGTGCTGTTGAGTCGTGTTGAATAAACTATTTTAATGTGAAAAAAAAAATAGGTCACGATCACGTGAACGAAACCTCCGGAACCTCAGGTGACCGGAATGGAATATCTGAGACATGCCAGTTGCTACTTTCTGGAGTTTCATCTCCTTGTGAAAGACCCTTCCCCGTGCGTCGACGAGTGGATGCAACGCTGAATGGTTGGCGCTATAGGTATATGTAGTTGTTGCACCGCGCTATATAGTTGTTGCACCAGATACATGGCCCAGAAAGACGAGAGAGAGCGCAGGCCTTTCAAAAAGCAGACGCACTGACACTGCAGTAGCGTCTGATGATAAGAGCATTGTCTAATGTCTACTCATCTCGTAAGCGTGACTACATTGAAACGTTTGAGCATTGAACACTTACGAAGTAGTTTTGTTGCCTTCGTAACATATTAATCGTAATATTTCGTAATATTTATTCGAAGCCTTCGTAATATTTCGAAGCTGTCGGTGGTGATTTACACCTACTATGGATAGCTGGCAGGACTCCGACTGGTTGACCTGACCTGACCTGACCCGACCAAGCCTAAATGCATAGAGACATCATCTTTGATCAAAACTGATCTGAAAATCGTAATCAGCACCCCGAAAAACTACAACAAACTCAATTCACGAAGTTCTACCAGGTCCCGATTTTCCCGACTTTTGGGTCATTGACCTGACCTGGAAGGTCAACCAATGACCTAGGACCGTAGAAATTGATATCATCTGCCTCTTCTCGTTACGGGAAACACGCTAGTTTTTCCGTGAAGCTCTGGCTTAATCAGAGACCGAACAGCAAGAGGGTCCAGCTCCTGTACGTTAGACGCACACAAAACACCAATACGGGCGAGTGTCAAGACTCCTATAGGTGAAATCAGATACATTTCAGATTGATTTGGTGGGCAGTTTTAGGATAGCACTTGCAATGTTTAGCGATTCTAAAAGATATTTTGACCTAAGAATAATTTTAAATAATTTGTAATTAAGCGCCATTAATGATCAATTTCATGAAATTTCGTTAACTTTAGGGTCAATGCGGACCCCCTAGATGGCTTCAGAAATTCTTGAAATTTGGCATGGTTGATACATTTAGGATACGTAACAAATTAATTTTGGTGACAGGGGGTTCGTAGAAATTTTTCGAAAAAGTGGGGCGTTTGATGCACCCTAATCCAGGTACACTGGGAACACGTCATGCTGGAGTTGACGTGTTCCCAGCCCGTCCTGTACCATGCAGCCCGTTCCGGTGATCACTCCCGCCTCTGATGGCTTATCCTGCTATACAGGGCCGGATATTGTTTGGAGCTATTTGGACACTGGCGTCAGCGGCTGTGGCGACTGACGGCCGAGCCGACGGCGTGCACAGCTCAGCTGTCTGAGGTCAGGGCTGCGACACAGCTCAGCTATCTCGGGTCAGGACCGTGACCCCCTATGAAAAGACCCAGAGAGGGATCTAACATCGGTGACTCCCTGCTTAACCCTAACAATCCCTACTTTTTTCTCCGCGCTATAAAAAAACACATGCGAGTTATAAAAAAAACACATCCCTATCAACCAGTCCCTATCAACCAGTTAATTAATTCGACACAGGTACTCTAACCGCATGTGTTTTTTATATCGCGGACAAAAAAGTGGGGATATCCCAAGTGTTAGGGTTAAGCAGGGAGTCACCGATGTTAGATCCCTCTCTGGGTCCTTTCATAGGTCACGGTCCTGACCCGAGATAGCTGAGCTGTGTCGCAGCCCTGACCTCAGGGCTCAGACAGCTGAGCTGTGCACGCCGTCGGCTCGGCCGTCAGTCGCCACAGCCGCTGACGCCAGTGTCCAAACAGCTCCAAACAATATCCGGCCCTGTATAGCAGGATAAGCCATCAGAGGCGGGAGTGATCAATGGAGGGACGCGAAACACTAACGCCAAGGGGATGACAACTGCTGAGGAATAAAGAAACTACATGCAGGTACACTGGGAACACGTCATGCTGGAGTTGACGTGTTCCCAGCCCGTCCTGTACCATGCAGCCCGTTCCGGTGATCACTCCCGTAGGGCCGGATATTGTTGGGAGCTGTTTGGACACTGGCGTCAGCGGCTGTGGCGACTGACGGCCGAGCCGACGGCGTGCACAGCTCAGCTGTCTGAGGTCAGGGCTGCGACACAGCTCAGCTATCTCGGGTCAGGACCGTGACCCCCTATGAAAAGACCCAGAGAGGGATCTAACATCGGTGAGTCCCTGCTTAACCCTAACAATCCCTACATTCTTCTCCGCGCTATAGAAAAACACATGCGAGTTATAAAAAACACATCCCTATCAACCAGTCCCAAACAGTGTACCAAATTTGAGCGCAATCGGCGTGGCAGTTCAGGGTTCAAGATATATGAGCAACCCAAAATCGCTACTGCAGCAGAATAACGAACACTCTTGGCCCTTCACGTCGCACGTGTCACGACGCTCACCATGATACATCAGTTGTAGTCAATAACTCACCAAGATACATCAGTTGTAGTCAATAACGAGATGGAAGGGATAGGATTACGCGCAACAAAGAGTAACGCAGGTCAATCAGCCCAGCGGTTGCTGACTTACAAGCCTATTAAAAACGTTACAGGAATACGCTTCGCTAGCTCAAACGTAATAGAGTAGAATCATTACATATATGCAATTGCTACTATTTCCTGGTTTTCTTTATAGGCCAAGGCTTGGTAACTGATAACTCTGCTGCCCTGTAATGGGTCCGGCCCGCTGTGGCGAGTGAAGACACTCGCTCTGACTGACTGGACCGCCAGCCGAGACGCTGCTGACTCTGGTGGTGAATGGTGAGCGGAAGAGGAGAAAGTTTACGCCAAAGCTGAAGCAACTCTACATTGCTGTACAGCTAATACGCTTTTCACCTGGTGGCCAGTAGAGGAACTAACAGTTACTACAACTGACCGTCAGAAGCACCCAACACACACCGTGCCGCTCCCAGTAACATACCAGGATGTACACCCCAGTCGGGCAGCGCTCCGGCGTCCGGCAGCCGCAGCTGGTCCAGCAGTGACAGCAGCCGGCCGGCGCTGCCCTCCGGCGCCGTCCGACAGGCGTTCACGGCCACCACCCTGACGGACAGACGTTACACGGTCAGCAGAGAGCCGACACTCGGTCAGCGGACAGTGGCGTTGGGTCACCGGATGGCAGAGCATCGCCGCAGCACACAGACAAGACAGGACTGTGCCGACAACGCAACCCCGTTGGAGTAACATGACCCTAATATATGCACCGAAAATGCTCTGGTCTATCTCCATTATTTATAATAATAAAAAAATGAAACAACAACTGAGATGAGGGAAAGGAGTGAGGCGTCTGTTAGGGTCCCCGTGCAATACGCCCGGTGCGGTGACTGACCTCTGCGCCGCTAGCTGGAGAGCTGGTTCACCCGGCTGACGACCTTCTGTACCTCCTCGGCGGAGAGCGGGTGGCCGTTGGTGGCCCGCCGCAGCCCGTCCCGGTAGCCGGCCGCCCCATCCGGCGACACGCCCTGGGGAGTCATAGCATAACACTCAGGCAGGTTCAGGTTTCAGTCCGACACACAGAATCGTCCGGCGACACGCCCTGGGGGCGACACATGGGCGCGCTCAGGGCTCAGGTACAGGTCTCGCGAGATTAAGCGGTAGGTTTTGCACTTTTACATTTCCGGTTATATCTCAGAAACTAATCGATCTACGATGAAGCCATTTTACAGGATCATGGCCGGCTTATTACCCAACAAGTCGATCGCATCTTCAACACTTTTAAAAGCTTAAAGCTTAAGACGACGAAGATATAACCTGAAGTGGCTGGGGGGATCCAGAGCGTCGTAAGCCTCGTCGCAGCTGCGACGTGTCGCAAGTTGTGTAGTAAGTCGTTTTTGGAGGGATCAATTGATGAGTAGCGTTACTTAACCCGCGCCCTGCTGGGGGTCCTGGATTTCCACGCCCTGCTGGGGGGGGTGTTTGAACACCCCCCCCCTTGTAACTCGGCTCCTGGGCCACGTAGCGATACGCAGAAGGCGGCGTTCGAAAGAGCGTAAAAAATAATGAGGAAATCACTTCGGTCAATTTTTTGGTCAGGTCAAAGCTCAGGTCACCAGAGGTCATTGAAGGCAAAATTTCGCCGATTTCCAGGTCGAATGTCGACAATTTCCAAGAAGCCAACGCATAACTCGGGAACTAATAGAGCTACAGCGCCGCGGAAAAGCGCATTCGATAGCTCTTTTAACGTCCTTTCTGAGTAATTCTCTCAGATTTGACCTAACGTCAACGGTTTTGCCTGCAGGGGGCAAAAACTGCAAAAATAGCCGATTTTTTCGAAAACAGTTTTTCTGCAATAACTTTTGACCCAAGCCTTGTACGAGCTTACTTTTACCGGCATCGTGTTCCTCTCGTCAAGACGCATCGAATGAACTATGACTTGACCTTGAAAGGTCAACTTGAAAATTTGACCTCAGGTCAAGGTCATGACCTGACCGGAAAGGGTCATGTTGCATATCAGTCGATCCGTATCGTCGAGCTGAACACATCTAAGGCGTTTTCATCGCTCTAGCATGCCTCTATCAAAAGTTATTTGCGAAAAACTGTTAGATACCATTTGTGACCTAGGATGACCTCAGGGCATAAACAAGGGTCACGGACACCATTTGCAAGTTCAGTGTGTCTAAACCACTTGTAATTCGGTGTTTGGGAGTGTTTATAATGTCTTTCATCCAAAAGAGGCGCATTTCAATTTTCTCCCATTGACTTATAATGGGGAGGTCGCAAAATTGACCTGACCTTAGGTCATCGATATCAAAATTCTGAGATATACATTTTGTACATGCTATTGCTCTTAGCAATCGCTGAAAGTTTCAAAGCGATCGGTCACTCGGTGTAGCTATGACAGACATTGAAAGTTTTTATGAGGTGAGGTCACTTCAAGTGACCTGGTGACCTGACCTTGAATGACCTTGGTCTGAAATTTTCACAACATGTGTAGAATTGATGTATGATAAGGTGTACCAAAAACGGCGGCGTTTGAGATATTCGCGAAAAACCACAAGGGGGGGTGTTCAAACACCCCCCCCCCCCCCCCCCCAGCAGGGCGCGGGTTAAGAAGTAAAGTCTATCGCAAAGTGCCTGATTTACGACACAACTTACGAATTTGAAATAGCAGTCGTAAGTTGTGTCGCAAGTTGATATGGCCTTGAGGGAGAGGTCACAGGTCACAGGTCATTGGGGTCATGGTCACGAAATTTGCATGGTACGTGGAAAATTGTTGAAACTTGAGATCCTGAAAATTTCGTTGCAATCCGTTGCCGCTAACGCGAGTTATAAAGCAAGAACCAACGGTTCGTCTATGAGGCCTCAATCCGCGCCAGCGAGAGTGTTGAACATGGTGCATAATATGTTATATTCACATTTATTGGGGTATTCATGGATATGAAGTAGCCTAACACCATTCCAGCAACTACTGGCGAATCCAGAAAGGCGGTCTTGGACGTTGCGAGGGGCATCCCCCAAAAGATTCTCCAAATTCTAAAAACGATGTGTCCCAGATGACCCCCATGACCTCGAATTGATCTCTGTGATGACCCCAAGTTGACCTCTGTGACCTGACGTGTTCCAGATGACCTCCAATTGAGCTTTGTGATGACCCCAAGTTGACCTCTGTAACCTGATGTGTCCCAGATGACCTCCGTGACCTCCAATAGAGCTCTGTGATGACCCCAAGTTGACCTCTGTGACCTGACGTGTCCCTTGATGACCCCCATGACCTCCAATAGAGCTCTGTGATGACCCCAAGTTGACCTCTGTTACCTGAAGTGTCCCAGATGACCTCCGTGACCTCCAATTGAACTCTGTGATGACTCCAAGCTGACCTCTGTGACCTGATGTGTCCCAGATGACCTCCAATTGATCTCTGTGATGACCCCAAGTTGACCTCTGTAGCCTGACGTGTCACAGATGACCTGCGTGATCTCCAATAGAGCTCTGTGGTGACCCCAAGTTGACATCTGTGACCTGACGTGTCCCAGATGACCTCCAATTGAGCTCTGTGATGACCCCAAGTTGACCTCTGTAACCTGACGTGTCCCAGATGACCTCCGTGACCTCCAACTGAGCTCTGTGATGAACTCAAATTGACCTCTGTGACCTGACGTGTCCCATATGACCTCTGTAACCTCTAAGTGACCCCTCTGATGACTCCAAGCTGACCTATCTGACCTGATGTGCCCCAGATAACCGCCATGACCTTCAATTGAGCTCTGTGATGACCATGGGTGTAGGAGCGCCAAAAATATTGGTGAAGGATGCCACCTGAACCTTATGAAAAGGGACAGGACCGTGCCAACCAACACGCACAGTGCAAGCGGGGGGGGGGGGGGGGCGAATTTCGCCAACCCCTTGTTTTTCGCAGATATCTTACGCCCTTATCATCCCATTAACGTCAAATTTTTAATGCCTGCCTAAAACTGAATTGTGCATCTTGCCATGACAGCAAGATGTAAATCAGGGCCTCGGCTAAGGAATTTTGACTACTGGGGCAAATGGTCAACGTGTGTTAACCCGCGCCCTGCTGGGAGGGGGGGGGGAGGTTTTTGAACACCCATCCCCCCTGCGGTTTTTCGCGGATATCTGAAAAACGGCGGCACCTTATCATCTATCAATTTTATACATTTTGTGAAAATTTCAGACCAGGGTCCTTCAAGGTCAGGTCACCAGGTCGCTACAAGTGACCTCACCTCATAAACACATCATAAAATGTTTCAATGTATGCCATAGCTACACCAAGTGACGGATCGCTTTGAAGCTTTCAGCAATTGATAAGTGCAACAGTATGTACAAAATTCGGAATTTTCATATCGGTGCCCTAAGGTCGGGTCAATTTTGCGACCTCTCTAGGTATTATAAGTCAATGGGAGAAAATTCAAAACCGTCTTTTTCGGACGAAAGTCATTCTAAACACTCTCAAACACTAAATTACAAGTAACTTTGACACACTGAACATGAAAACGGCACCCGTGACCCCTGTTTATGCCCCTAAGGTCATCTCAGGTCACGAATGGTGTCTAGCAGTTTTTTGCGACTAACTTTTGAAAGAGGCATGCTAGAGCGATGAAAACGCCTTATATATGTTCAGCTCGACGATACAGATCCACTAATATGCAACATGACAATGTCCGGTCAGGTCATGACCTTGACCTGAGGTCAAATTTTCAAGTTGACCTTTCAAGGTTAAGTTATAGTTCATTCGATGCGTCTTGACGAGAGGAACTCGATGCCGGTGAAAATAAGCTCGTACAAGGCTTGAGTCAAAAGTTATTGCAGAAAAACTGTTTCCGAAAAAATCGGCTATTTTTGCAGTTTTTGCCCCCTGCAGGCAAAACCGTTGACGTTAGGTCAAATCTGAGAGAATCACTCAGAAAGGGCGTTAATAGGGCTATCGAATGCGCTTTTCCGTGGCGCTGTAGCTCTATTGGTTCCCGAGCTATGCGTTGGCTTCTTGGAAATTGTCGACATTCGACCTGGAAATCGGCGAAATTTTGCCTTCAATGACCTCTGGTGACCTGACCTTTGACCTGACCAAAAAAGTGACCGAAGTGATTTCGTCATTATTTTTGGCGCTCTTTCGAACGCCGCCTTCTGCGTATCGCTACGTGGCCCAGGAGCCGAGTTAGAAGGGGGGGGGGTGTTAAAACACCCCCCCCCCAGCAGGGCGTGGAAATCCAGGACCCCCAGCCGGGCGCGGGTTAAAAAACAGACATTTGATCAACCGTCGAATCCAGTAGTTCTAAGCATAGGTAGGTGAAGACCCTCCCTTGCATTGTCCAAGATCGGTGAAGGATCCTTCACCAATCTGAAACTTTGGTGAAAGGTATCCTTCACCAAAGAGATACGTTGCTACACCTATGGTGATGACCCCAAGTTGACCTCTGTGACTTGATGTGTCCCAGATGACCTCCGTGACCTCCAATTGAGCTCTTTGATGACCTCAAGCTGACCTCTGTGACCTGGCGTGTCCCAGATGACCCCCAATTGAGCTCTGTGATGACCCCGAGTTGACCTCTGTAACCTGACGTGCCCCCAAGTTGCCTTCTGTGACCTGACGTATCTCAGATTACTTCCGTGGTCTCCAATTGAGCTCTGTGATGACCCCAAGTTGACCTCCGTGACCTGAAGTGTCCCAGATGACCTCTGTAACTTCCAATTGTGACCTCAATCTCCAACTCTACTAACTCTCTGTGACCTCATACTCTCTTAACTCATTTCTTCTAAAGCATCGCTTCTAGATGCCCTATAGCGCCACGAATCTCTTGTGATCGATCCCAAAATTCATGGAAACTCACGTGAGCGTTAGCAACCACAAGTCACCCAGTTGAGACAAAGCTTCAGAATCAGAGAACATGCTTGAGCCTTGAACTGGCTGTCTCATAAGCTCGCAAACCAGAAGGACGAATGTTCCTTTATGCTTGATAGAGTTTTCGACCTTACTGACGCTTACTACGGGATCAGCTGATCGTGTAGCCTTTTAAATTCTCGAGTAAAGCGGGTATTTAAACCTTGTCGCAGCTACGTTCTGTCGTATCCTCCGACAAACCCCTCTTTCCTCAACATCCCTCCTTTTTCGCTACGACACAACTTGCGACGGAACATGTGTCGTAACTTGCGACGTGTCGTAGATGGACTTGCGACGCCCTGGATCCCCCCGGCTTAATTTTCTAGGTGCAAAACCTACCGCTAAAACCCGCGAGCCCTGTACCATGCAATTGCACAAGGGCGCCGGGTGCAGTGTCTGTGTGTCCCTGACTGACCTGCAGCGGTGACGCTGTCACAGAAAGCACCTGTTCATTGCCCAATGGATCCAGCCCAGTTCCGGCCGGCCGAGTGCCCGCACGTACGCAGCCAGTGTTACGGTCTGTGTTCGATCTATGTTACGGTCTGTGTTCAATCTATTTTACGCCCTGTGTAACGACCTGCGTTACGGCTTGTGTTACGGTCGTGTTACATACCCTGTTCTGGGCGGTCTCCACCTTGACCCTCCTAGCGTCCCAGAGTCGGTACTGGTAGACGTGCGCGTTCTCTGCCGAGACGTCCCGCAGGTGAACGAGCAGGTTCTGTAGGCCGACCAGCGTCTCAGCTGGCACCTGAGAAGGTCAGGGGAGGGTAGGGGAGGTCAGTGGTATACTGGTGTCTGACATAGACCAGCGGACAGGGGGGAGGGGAGAGGGAGAGGAGTCAGGTGGCGCAGTAGGACCGTTCCGCGCTTGAAAGTGGACACATCTGAGGACCGTTCCGCGCGCGCTGACACTGCCTCTAGAACCGTTCTGCGAGCAGTCAGACATGCAGACCGGATTGATGTTTTGAAACTTTGACATAATAAACTTTAATTAATTCGACACAGGTAGCCTAACCGCATGTGTTTTTTATATCGCGGACAAAAAAGTGGGGATTGTTAGGGTTAAGCAGGGAGTCACCGATGTTAGATCCCTCTCTGGGTCCTTTCATAGGTCACGGTCCTGACCCGAGATAGCTGAGCTGTGTCGCAGCCCTGACCTCAGGGCTCAGACAGCTGAGCTGTGCACGCCGTCGGCTCGGCCGTCAGTCGCCACAGCCGCTGACGCCAGTGTCCAAACAGCTCCAAACAATATCCGGCCCTGTATAGCAGGATAAGCCATCAGAGGCGGGAGTGATCAACGGAGGGACGCGAAACACTAACGCCAAGGGGATGACAACTGCTGAGGAATAAAGAAACTACATGCAGGTACACTGGGAACACGTCATGCTGGAGTTGACGTGTTCCCAGCCCGTCCTGTACCATGCAGCCCGTTCCGGTGATCACTCCCGCGGGGCCGGATATTGTTGGGAGCTGTTTGGACACTGGCGTCAGCGGCTGTGGCGACTGACGGCCGAGCCGACGGCGTGCACAGCTCAGCTGTCTGAGGTCAGGGCTGCGACACAGCTCAGCTATCTCGGGTCAGGACCGTGACCCCCTATGAAAAGACCCAGAGAGGGATCTAACATCGGTGAGTCCCTGCTTAACCCTAACAATCCCTACTTTTTTCTCCGCGCTAAAGAAAAACACATGCGAGTTATAAAAAACACATCCCTATCAACCAGTTCCAAACAGTGTACCAAATTTGAGCGCAATCGGCGTGGCAGTTCAGGGTTCAAGATATATGAGAAACCCAAAATCGCTACTGCAGCAGAATAACGAACACTCTTGGCCCTTCACGTCGCACGTGTCACGACGCTCACCATGATACATCAGTTGTAGTCAATAACTCACCAAGATACATCAGTTGTAGTCAATAACGAGATGGAAGGTATAGGATTACGCGCAACAAAGAGTAACGCAGGTCAATCAGCCCAGCGGTTGCTGACTTACAAGCCTATTAAAAACGTTACAGGAATACGCTTCGCTAGCTCAAACGTAATAGAGTAGAATCATTACATATATGCAATTGCTACTATTTCCTGGTTTTCTTTATAGGCCAAGGCTTGGTAACTGATAACTCTGCTGCCCTGTAATGGGTCCGGCCCGCTGTGGCGAGTGAAGACACTCGCTCTGACTGACTGGACCGCCAGCCGAGACGCTGCTGACTCTGGTGGTGAATGGTGAGCGGAAGAGGAGAAAGTTTACGCCAAAGCTGAAGCAACTCTACATTGCTGTACAGCTAATACGCTTTTCACCTGGTGGCCAGTAGAGGAACTAACAGTTACTACAACTGACAGTCAGAAGCACCCAACACACACCGTGCCGCTCCCAGTAACATACCAGGATGTAGACCCCAGTCGGGCAGCGCTCCGGCGTCCGGCAGCCGCAGCTGGTCCAGCAGTGACAGCAGCCGGCCGGCGCTGCCCTCCGGCGCCGTCCGACAGGCGTTCACGGCCACCACCCTGACGGACAGACGTTACACGGTCAGCAGAGAGCCGACACTCGGTCAGCGGACAGTGGCGTTGGGTCACCGGATGGCAGAGCATCGCCGCAGCACACAGACCAGACAGGACTGTGCCGACAACGCAACCCCGTTGGAGTAACATGACCCTAATAAATGCACCGAAAATGCTCTGAAATGAAGCCATTTTACACGATCATGGCCCAAGGCCTCCTCTAACATACCCATTGGGTGGGCAAATGCCTACCCAGTCACCACAATTGCCCACCCAGTGGCGTCGATTTGCCCACCCAGAAGCAAATGCAAAAATAAAGGTCCGGTCAGACGTCCGGTAGGAACTACCACTTCCGTTTCCCGGAAAAAAACTTGCTAGCAGCCAGTGCCCCAGCCCCCAATCACTGCAGTGCAGGTTATTTTTTTTTTTTACAATGGATGCATCTGAATGCAGGGGCGGTAGCAGACTTGGCGTTTGGGGGTGGGGGCAACTTGGCAACTTTGCCAACTCTCGGAGGGGGGGGGGGGGCGGTGCTAGCTTAAGGGGCCCATGGCCATAGCGGCCTCAAAGGCCCGTATGGAACCCCAGAGGCCGATGTGGGCTCTCAGAGGCCAGTGCGTGACGCCTAAGGGTGTAAGCCATGGGTCCCCAGCCACACAACAAAATAGGGCCATCAGAGACCTTATAGGCTGATTGGGGACTAAATAGGGCCTCAATTTGGAGCCATCAGAGGTTAATGTGGGCCTCAAATGTCAGTGTGAGGCCCTTATAAGACTGACATTGGTCCTCAGAGACCGGCATCGATCCTTCAGAAGCCAGTACGGGGCCCTCAGAGGCACAAAAGGGTCAGTCTTGGATCTCAGAGGCAGAAAATGGGCCATCAGAAACCGGTGTGGGACCTTTAAAGGTCGGTTTGTGCCCTCAGAGGCCAGTTTAAGGCCCTCAGAGACCAGTACAGGGCCTGAAAATGGCAGTTTGAGGCCATCAGAGGCCGGCTTTAGCCTTTGAGGCTCTCAAAGGCTAATGCGGGTCCTTGAGGCAAGGATGGGACCCTCAGGGTCCCATCCACCCTAAAAGACAGGCTTGGGCTGGTGTTGGACCCCAGAGTCCAGAAAAGGCCAAGTTGAGCCCTCAGAGCCGATGCAGGTCCTTAACCCGGCAGTTGCTGGGGTATTTCGCCACCCACCGTTTGCTGGGGGGGGGGGGGGGGGCGTTAAACGCCCTCAGCCGATAACTCGAGAACCAATATGCGCAGCGAAACGAACGAGGCGGCAAACGAAAGAACGCGACGAGACGCTTCAGATGAGTACTTTTAAGTTGAATTTTGAGGTCAGAGGTCGGGTCAAGGTCACGTCAAACACCTGAAATCAGACTTTCAGTAGCATGGACTTCGGGACTTCACAATGGGCGCCTCTCGTCATAAACTCTGTCAAAACGGTGCACAATCCATCATATAAGGCCTACAAGAGTGACAGCTCCATGTAGGGGTCAGTCAAGCATAGGTCAGGGTCAAGGTCAGGTCAACCGGGTAGGCACATATCCCCGAAAATCAAAACTGATATTCGCAGCCTGTGACACATGTTTTATGGGTAATTTGGGGCGTAGAACACGATGGTGACATTCATTTTATCATATGTGTACGTGTTTGGCTCAAAAAGTTCAATTTAAGAAATGCATGTATCATGGTCGTGAAGTAGTCATGAGAAATTGCCAAGATTCAGTTCAAGATTTTGGAAAATGAGGAACGATAATCAATAATCGAAGATAGCCATTTGATTGTTCATGGTATTGTCAGTCTAATGGCGGCATGTCTGTATGTCTATTCTGTGATTTTTTATGATTTTTTGAACACATAGGGTGGAGACTTCCATTTCGCGTCTAGCTAGACGCGTCTAAGTCATAGACGCGTCTAGCTGAACGGCGGCTGTGTCTATCTGGCGACAGCTAAATTTAGACGCGTCTGGCTTGGAAGTCTCCGTCCAACAGTTAGACGCCAAGTTAGACGCCAACTTGGACGTCTGCTCAGTTAGACGCCAGTTGGACGCCAGTGGAAGTCTCCACCCATAAAGTTTTTGGTCGAACACCAAGAAATCATGACGTCACTGAAACCTCGATATCTCAAAAATTTTCCAGACGATTTTTTTTGAAATTTTGTCACAATAAACGTCAATCAATTCCCTACAGGTACCCAAAATTTGGCGCGCCTGCGGCGCGCCGTTTTTTTTTTTTTTTGCTATGGTCCAGCGAAAAAAGTGGGGGCGTTGAACGCCCCCCCCCCAGCAACTCGGGGGTAACCCTCGCCCGTATAGGGGGGAGTCGAAAGGACCCACCTCGATTTTTTGCGAATAACTCGCGACCTGTGACCTCTTTTCCGTGACCATGTTTGGCCGAAATCGCGATTCGGCGTATGTCGGCTCGCGTTTGCAAGCTTTTCGTGATTTCAAACGTTCAAACATGTGATTTGATGTTGCTCCCATACACTGTAAACCAAATTGACAAGTCTTGTGTAATATAACCAATCATCTCTTGGTATGTTTACTAACTGATACTTTTTAAACAAGCCGTTGTCTGGTGCATTGCTTGTCAGGTGACGACTACGAGTCAATAGTTACTATGCACACCAACTTCTCAGCATCCAGACCAACTCTACATTTGTTTCAACGTTTGTTTCTTAACCAGTTTTGGAAACCTGTTGCCGCCTAACTTGTACTGGTCAGCTGGTCAGCATACACATGGTCAGCTGCGCCTGACGTCAGACTTGGCGGACCAATCAGTGGTCGCCGCCCGCCGTTAGCGGGCCCCGGCGCGGCGGTTTCAAACCAGCAGTTGTCGCGCGGCCGCCGTGCAGCCTGGAGCAGCGACGAGGGCTGTTCCAGCATTTGTGCAGTAAAAAGTGAAATCTGTGAACTGTGGTTTTCGTGCTATGAGTGAGGCTCCCTCTGGCCTGCGGGACGCACTAATCGTGCCTATACCCGCGGTCGAGACGCCTCCCTTCCCCTGCGCGCGCAATGTAAGTGGGCCAGACCTGTGCAGTGTGCATGCACATGTGAGCAGATGTTTTGCGGTCGGTGTTTTTTATATTTAAATACATTTATTTGCCTTTAATTCAACTCTTTGTATTTTTAACCTGATGGACATATATGGGCTGTAAAAGCTAATCTGGTTGGCGATCATGATTTATTCGAATTATCAGCGTGATCGTGCAACTGCATGATTGTTATGCTTAATGTTCAGGAAATATTCGTCACACGGGCATGTTATACTTCTGGCTTGATGCGGTGCACAAAACCATGTTCTTCCACATACGCAGCAGTTCTTGCTTCAAAGACTTATATGCTGACGGTGCACGATAGGTATACCTACTGGGTATACCTACCTCATGCATTTACCACATCCATTCGAAAATAGGTATGCACTCGGAATTGTCTCCAGTCAATAGTATTAATTACGTGACCGTAATAAATACTAATGATTCCAGAAACTTCCGAATGGATGTGGTGTATGCATTCATTGATTATATAACCCATCAGTTTTTCGTTTCTTGTCAGCGCAAGCCTTTGAGCAATAACTGATGCCAGTCATGGTTTTGTGCACCACTTGCAGCCAAAAAATAACCTGTCCGTATCGAAAATATTTCCTGATTCAGTATCGTGGCAATTGAAAAGGAACGCGAATCGTAAGTTCTTAAGGTTATCAACGCAAACAAAGCGATTGTAAGGAAGAACAAGTTCGAACAGAGCGTTAGTACACTTACTTGTTGACAATTCGTAAGCTAGCAATGCCCAGTCAAAGGCTAGTTCATCAACAAACCAGGGGTTGGTGAACCGACAAGGAAACGACTATGCCTATCCAGAAGTTGGTAGGTCCACAAGGCCCAAACTAGTACTCAACAAGGTGACGCCTATGCGAATTGGAACCAAACTTGTAGACAAACTGTTAGTTTGTTGGCCAACAAGCCTGGGGTTGGTGAATCGACAAGGTATCGACAAGGTGACGCCTATGCGAATTGGAACCAAACTTGTAGACAAACCGTTAGTTTGTTGGCAAACAAGCCTGTGGTTGGTGAATCGACAAGGTATCGACAAGGTGACGCCTATGCGAATTGGAACCAAACTTGTAACAAGGAGCCAACTTGTACATTTGGTTTACAGTGTACATAAGGGTGGGTGTCAAGGTCACCTGAAGGTCAGGTCACGTCACTGACCTTTGGTGACCTCGGGTGACCTCGGTTCACTTTTTCGAGTTTTTCATGTTCTAGGCTAGTTTTTTAGCTGAATTCGAATTTAACAACCATTTGAACATTTACGAAGTAGTTTTGGTGCCTTCGTAACATGTTACGAAGCTGTCAGAGGCGGTTGACACGTATTACGAATACACGTCACAACCCCTACCGGTTGACCTGACCTGACCTGACCCGACCTGGTCTAAATGCTTAAAGACATCACATCTCTGATCAAAACTAACACGATATTCGTGATCAGCACCCCGGAAAACCACATAACAGCCACACTTTACGACTTTCTAACAGGTCCCGATTTTCCCGGTTTTCGGGTCATTGACCTGACCTGGAAGGTCACCCGATGACCTAGACATGTGCGGTCGCACAACGACTGCATCCTTCTCCAGGATGACCTGAACCGTATCTCAGATTGGGCCGAAACATGGAAACTGTCTCTTAATGCATCAAAGTGCAAAACCATGTCGGTCACGCTTAAACGAAACCCTGTGCGATATGTATACACCGTCGATGGAACAGTTTTAGAAAAAGTAGACACAATGCGCGACCTTGGTGTGCTTTTAGAGTTTAGACAGCAAACTGTCCTTCAACGCACACGTCGATTTCATCGTTTCTAAGGCTCGCCGTGCTTTGGGTGTGCTCATGCAATCGTTTCAGTTTTGTCATGGAAAGAATGGGCAGTTGAACGAAGGGGCCGTCATGGCCGCATACTTTGCTAACGTCCGTTCTGTCTCAGAATTTGGATCCCAGATCTGGTCAGGCGCGGCAAAAACACATCTGGACAGGATAGAGCGTGTACAACATAAGTTCCTGTTATGGCTTGTTCACCGCACTGCGAACAGAAGGATGTCATCTGACCTCTCATATGACGGACTGCTAGCGCTGTTTAAGCTGCCATCACTCACATCTCGCAGGCTACAGCATGACATTACTCTGTTATATAGTATTATTAAAAGCAGATGTGACTCCATGTACCTTTAAAGTTGTTTTTCCATTCGTGTGCCATCAAGAACTACTCGCTACCGGGCCAGCTTCTTCGAACCTGTCGCCAGGGTAAATTCAGTCAAGAACGGGATGTTTTGCCGACTGCCCCGACTTGCCAATGATTTTATAGCTCGATGTCCCCATGTTGACCTTTTTCATGACAGTAGGTCCGTGGTGATGAAAAGTGTGATCATGCGTGTGGTGTAATATCCTGTTTACGACTTGTATTTATTGTTTTATACGGATGACTTTGCCTTTTAGTGGGAGGCCTTATCCCGTTGGCAATATACTGAATAAACAAACAAACAAACAAACCTAGGACCTTAAAATTGGGTATCATCGGCTTCCTCTCGTAACGGGCAACACGCTCGTTTTTTCCGTGAAGCTCTAGCTTGATCAGGGGCCAAACGCGAGGGAAGGGGGATCGTGCCGCCGAAGGACGCAATGGCCTGTGCCGGCGAGGGTTAAAATTGGGTATCATCGGCTTCCTCTCGTCACGGGCAGCACGCTTGTTTTTTTTTCCGCGAAGCTCTAGCTCGATCAGGGGCGAAACGGCAAGGGAGGTCCAACGCCCCCCCCCCCCCCCCTATACGAGTACCTACGTTCGCGGCTGGAAAAACACCAATACAGGGGATGGTTAAAGGCCGGCATCGGGTCTTCAGAATCCAGTGCGGGGCCCTCAGAGGCTAATATGGGCCTTTACAGGCCAGCATGGGGCCTCAGAGGTCAGTGTGGGACCCTCAAAGACCGGCATGGACCAGCAGGGTAGCGCGCTACAAGGCCAAGGATGTATTACAAGTAGATTAAGGTCAATAAAAGCCGTATTTAGATCAAGAGGACGCGTCAAGAGTAAGCTGACCATGCCTCCTAAAAAGAGGCAGCGAGCCTCACCTACCTATTCGATTTCTGGTTCAAGGAGCAATCATAGTAAGTTTAACTCTGCACTTTTGCAGTCTTCTTAAAATTTTAAATGTATGTAGACTAGAGATGTCAATCGGACACCAACTTTTTGGTATACCGATACCAAACTGATACCAACTTGGTATTTGGTATTTTGATCCTAATGTTGTTGGTATTTTGCTGGTATTACGAATCCGGCTAATGTATAAGAGGATACGAATTCGGTAAAAAGTTGGTATTTCCCTCATGTTCCCAAGTTGGTTTGGTTTCGGTATTTTTCATGGTTTTGGTTGGCATTTGGTTTGGTATCGGTATCCTGATTTTCCGTTATTGATATCACTAATGTAAACAATAGGCATACATATAAGGTGAAATACACACGAAATACCATATCACACACAACAAACGTTAAACTATAAATGGCACAGTTGGTTGACTGTGAAAGTGACATAGGCCTTAACCCGCCCCCCCCCCCCAGTCGCAGGTGAAAATGGTTGCACCCCAAAACAAGTGACTGGATCTGCCCTTGAGCAGGGGAGCGGCGAAAAATTTTGCCCACCCAGTGAAAAATCCTTAGAGGAGGCCCTGTCATGGCCGGCTTGTTACCCAACAAGTCGATCGCATCTTTAACACTTAAAAGCTTAAGACGACGAAGATATAGCCTGAAGTACACTAAATTTTCTAGGTGCAAAACCTACCGCTAAAACCCGCGAGCCCTGTACCATGCACAAGGGCCCCGGGTGCAGTGTCTGTGTGTCCCTGACTGACCTGCAGCGGTGACGCTGTCACAGAAAGCACCTGTTCATTGCCCAATGGATCCAGCCCAGTTCCGGCCGGCCGAGTGCCCGCACGTACGCAGCCAGTGTTACGGTCTGTGTTCGATCTATGTTACGGTCTGTGTTCAATCTATTTTACGCCCTGTGTAACGACCTGCGTTACGGCTTGTGTTACGGTCTGTGTTACATACCCTGTTCTGGGCGGTCTCCACCTTGACCCTCTTAGCGTCCCAGAGTCGGTATTGGTAGACGTGCGCGTTCTCTGCCGAGACGTCCCGCAGGTGAACGAGCAGGTTCTGTAGGCCGACCAGCGTCTCAGCTGGCACCTGAGAAGGTCAGGAGAGGGTAGGGGAGGTCAGTGGTGTACTGGTGTCTGACATAGACCAGCGGACAGGGGGAGGGGAGAGGGAGAGGAGTCTGGTGGCGCAGAAGGACCGTTCCGCGCTTGAAAGTGGACATATCTGAGGACCGTTCCGCGCGCGCTGACACTGCCTCTAGAACCGTTCTGCGAGCAGTCAGACATGCAGACCGGATTGATGTTTTGAAACTTTGACATAATAAACTTTAATTAAATCGACACAGGTACTCTAACCGCATGTGTTTTTTATATCGCGGACAAAAAAGTGGGGATTGTTAGGGTTAAGCAGGGAGTCACCAATGTTAGATCCCTCTCTGGGTCCTTTCATAGGTCACGGTCCTGACCCGAGATAGCTGAGCTGTGTCGCAGCCCTGACCTCAGGGCTCAGACAGCTGAGCTGTGCACGCCGTCGGCTCGGCCGTCAGTCGCCACAGCCGCTGACGCCAGTGTCCAAACAGCTCCAAACAATATCCGGCCCTGTATAGCAGGATAAGCAATCAGAGGCGGGAGTGATCAATGGAGGGACGCGAAACACTAACGCCAAGGGGATGACAACTGCTGAGGAATAAAGAAACTACATGCAGGTACACTGGGAACACGTCATGCTGGAGTTGACGTGTTCCCAGCCCGTCCTGTACCATGCAGCCCGTTCCGGTGATCACTCCCGCAGTGCCGGATATTGTTGGGAGCTGTTTGGACACTGGCGTCAGCGGCTGTGGCGACTGACGGCCGAGCCGATGGCGTGCACAGCTCAGCTGTCTGAGGTCAGGGCTGCGACACAGCTCAGCTATCTCGGGTCAGGACCGTGACCCCCTATGAAAAGACCCAGAGAGGGATCTAACATCGGTGAGTCCCTGCTTAACCCTAACAATCCCTACTTTTTTTCTCCGCGCTATAAAAAAACACATGCGAGTTATAAAAAACACATCCCTATCAACCAGTCCCAAACAGTGTACCAAATTTGAGCGCAATCGGCGTGGCAGTTCAGGGTTCAAGATATATGAGCAACCCAAAATCGCTACTGCAGCAGAATAACGAACACTCTTGGCCCTTCACGTCGCACGTGTCACGACGCTCACCATGATACATCAGTTGTAGTTAATAACTCACCAAGATACATCAGTTGTAGTCAATAACGAGATGGAAGGGATAGGATTACGCGCAACAAAGAGTAACGCAGGTCAATCAGCCCAGCGGTTGCTGACTTACAAGCCTATTAAAAACGTTACAGGAATACGCTTCGCTAGCTCAAACGTAATAGAGTAGAATCATTACATATATGCAATTGCTACTATTTCCTGGTTTTCTTTATAGGCCAAGACTTGGTAACTGATAACTCTGTTGCCCTGTAATGGGTCCGGCCCGCTGTGGCGAGTGAAGACACTCGCTCTGACTGACTGGACCGCCAGCCGAGACGCTGCTGACTCTGGTGGTGAATGGTGAGCGGAAGAGGAGAAAGTTTACGCCAATGCTGAAGCAACTCTACATTGCTGTACAGCTAATACGCTTTTCACCTGTTGGCCAGTAGAGGAACTAACAGTTACTACAACTGACCGTCAGAAGCACCCAACACACACCGTGCCGCTCCCAGTAACATACCAGGATGTAGACCCCAGTCGGGCAGCGCTCCGGCGTCCGGCAGCCGCAGCTGGTCCAGCAGTGACAGCAGCCGGCCGGCGCTGCCCTCCGGCGCCGTCCGACAGGCGTTCACGGCCACCACCCTGACGGACAGACGTTACACGGTCAGCAGAGAGCCGACACTCGGTCAGCGGACAGTGGCGTTGGGTCACCGGATGGCAGAGCATCGCCGCAGCACACAGACCAGACAGGACTGTGCCGACAACGCAACCCCGTTGGAGTAACATGACCCTAATAAATGCACCGAAAATGCTCTGGTCTGTCTCTATTACTTATAATAATAAAAAAATGAAAGAACAACTGAGATGAGGGAAAGGAGTGAGGCGTCTGTTAGGGTCCCCGTGCAATACGCCCGGTGCGGTGACTGACCTCTGCGCCGCTAGCTGGAGAGCTGGTTAACCCGGCTGACGACCTTCTGTACCTCCTCGGCGGAGAGCGGGTGGCCGTTGGTGGCCCGCCGCAGCCCGTCCCGGTAGCCGGCCGCCCCATCCGGCGGCACGCCCTGGGGAGTCATAGCATAACACTCAGGCAGGTTCAGGTTTCAGTCCGACACACAGAACCGTCCGGCGACACGCCCTGGGGGCGACATATGGGCGCAATCAGGGCTCAGATACAGGTCTCGCGAGATTAAGCGGTAGGTTTTGCACTTTTACATTTCCGGTTATATCTCAGAAACTAATCGATCTACGATGAAGCCATTTTACACGATCATGGCCGGCTTGTTACCCAACAAGTCGATCGCATCTTTAACACTTAAAAGCTTAAGACGACGAAGATATAGCCTGAAGTACACTAAATTTTCTAGGTGCAAAACCTACCGCTAAAACCCGCGAGCCCTGTACCATGCACAAGGGCCCCGGGTGCAGTGTCTGTGTGTCTCTGACTGACCTGCAGCGGTGACGCTGTCACAGAAAGCACCTGTTCATTGCCCAATGGATCCAGCCCAGTTCCGGCCGGCCGAGTGCCCGCACGTACGCAGCCAGTGTTACGGTCTGTGTTCGATCTATGTTACGGTCTGTGTTCAATCTATTTTACGCCCTGTGTAACGACCTGCGTTGCGGCTTGTGTTACGGTCTGTGTTACATACCCTGTTCTGGGCGGTCTCCACCTTGACCCTCTTAGCGTCCCAGAGTCGGTATTGGTAGACGTGCGCGTTCTCTGCCGAGACGTCCCGCAGGTGAACGAGCAGGTTCTATAGGCCGACCAGCGTCTCAGCTGGCACCTGAGAAGGTCAGGAGAGGGTAGGGGAGGTCAGTGGTGTACTGGTGTCTGACATAGACCAGCGGACAGGGGGAGGGGAAAGGGAGAGGAATCTGGTGGCGCAGAAGGACCGTTCCGCGCTTGAAAGTGGACATATCTGAGGACCGTTCCGCGCGCGCTGACACTGCCTCTAGAACCGTTCTGCGAGCAGTCAGACATGCAGACCGGATTCCACATTACCACAGGGTACATTTCGATGACACACTAGACACTACCACTCATATGCCGTTAGTGCTTTGGTTTTGCACCAAATATTTCGCCCCATGGAACCTCGAAGTCGCTTGGGGCTAGCTTTCTCCCATTCTCGATGAGCTGGCCAAATACGCTGGATTTTGATGAAGAAGCTGGTGGAGCTACTTCTGCGTCTACGGCTGAGTCCGACTCTTCTGCCGGGCCAGACGCGCGTCCTGCGACACACCCAACGTGATGGGGACCAGCTTCAGGAGGGGCTGTGGCGAGGATAGCGGCGGAGTTTCCCCGGATGATTGCTATCGAGACTCTTTGTAGAAGCCAGGACACTTCTCTGGGGTCCTTAGTCGCCGCAGAAATCCGACCGCCGATATCCCGGAGCAGCTTTGACCCTGCTTCTCCGACTACGCCGGTAGTCTCCACTGCTACTGGAGTGAAGATGTAGCGGTCTGCAAGACTGGCGTAGCGCATGCGCTTCAGGTTCTCGGCGGCGGCTGCAGCTGCGCCGGGATCCACTGCACACTTCACCACGTGTGACTCAGCAAACGTGTCAACGCATGTGGCATGTGGCAGACCGGATTGATGTTTTGAAACTTTGACATAATAAACTTTAATTAAATCGACACAGGTACTCTAACCGCATGTGTTTTTTATATCGCGGACAAAAAAGTGGGGATTGTTAGGGTTAAGCAGGGAGTCACCGATGTTAGATCCCTCTCTGGGTCCTTTCATAGGTCACGGTCCTGACCCGAGATAGCTGAACTGTGTCGCAGCCCTGACCTCAGGGCTCAGACAGCTGAGCTGTGCACGCCGTCGGCTCGGCCGTCAGTCGCCACAGCCGCTGACGCCAGTGTCCAAACAGCTCCAAACAATATCCGGCCCTGTATAGCAGGATAAGCCATCAGAGGCGGGAGTGATCAATGGAGGGACGCGAAACACTAACGCCAAGGGGATGACACATTAGCGTCGCCACGGGGGGGCAAGCGGGGCAGCTTGCCCCCCCCCCCCCCCAACCTCGGACCGGGCACCCCCTGAGATCGATACAGATCCGATGAGATTTTGGAGTCGGGAAAAAATGGGGGTACCTTTCTGAGAATGCCTGTGAGGTCAGACTCGGTTGGAGCGTGCAGTTCAAACCAGAGTCAGAGTCGCAGTCGCCAAAATCTTCAAGATTCCGACTCCAGACTCGGAAATGTCAATGCTGTGATTCATTTCATATTCCTAGTTGGTTCTTTATTACATGTTATAGCTGATTTTAATAAGTTTTGGATTGCTGACGCATAATTTTCGTTCAAAGCGTGATACGAAATCTTCGGGGCCTTTCTCAACTCTTGTCAAATGTCTGCGACAAGCTCAAGCACCGTTCAAGTGCCACAGGGCTCATGAGCTTGCTTATCACACAGGCTTTTAAGGAGCTCCACTGAGCTCTAAGAGGCATTCAGAGGGCCCAAACCGGCCTCTGAGAGTCCCACTGGTGTCCATGTTCTATGAGGGCCCATGCAGGGATTTTTGAGGACCTTATACATGCGTTGACCTCTGAAGGGCCACACGAATCTTAGAGGATGCCTTCGAAAATTTCTGAGAACCTTAACTGGCCTCTGATAGTTCAGCCGTACTTTGGAGGAGATAGACTTTGCTAACCCCAAGCCGGCATCTGAGGGGTCACAACTCACGTGTCCCTCTGAGGGCCGCGACAAATGTTTCTTATGTCCCTAAATAGGGTCCTTAGGGATTTGACACAGACCCAGATGGTGCCTACGTTATCCGAGGGCTCCAGGCTCACTCTGGGCCCCGTCTCTTAGCGCCCGGCGCCCACACTGGCTTCTTAGGGCCCCACCTTGGGCTCGGAAAGCCCTTAAGCACCACCGATACACGTGAATATTTGGGGTGACCCACGCCGATCTCCGGGATCCTAAGCAGGCTTTTGAGAATCCACATTCCACACTGACCATGAGTGGCCTGAAATGGCCTGGAGGTCCCAAGCCTATCTCTAAGGGATCCCTTGCCGCTATGCCGTGCGTAACTTTTGGTTCCGTTAAACATTTTTTGTTCCCGTTTGCATCGCTTCCCTTCACGCCAATAACGAGAAACTTTTTGTTCACACTCGAGTGAACAAAACACTTCCTCTCACTGGAGCAAAAATGAATTATTTCCGATTAACACTTCCGACATTCACTCTCAGTCTCCGCCGAATGCCCAACTTAGCTACAATCGGCGGCAGTGATAAGCCCTATGCAGTTCACGTAAAACCTCTGCATGAATGCGTGAATGGAGGTTTTAGCAGGGTGATGCGATTAAATGGAGCGTTTTTCACCTTTTTTTCTGGGTAATGATCGTGAGCGACGAGTCTGCACAGGGGCCCTCTGCATTGCGTCGGCAATCGCAGCCACTGTAATTCTACCGGTCGTTATTGTCGAGAAATTTCAAAATTTCGATTTTTTTCTGTAAAAAAATGACATGTCATAGCTAGAAGGAAAACTTTGTCACCATCGGATTCCTCGCACCATTGCGCGTCGAATGATATCTAAAACGAGTGAGTAACGACTGGGGAAAGGCAAGATTTAACACAAAAGTAGATTTTGCCCCCCCAACCGAAAATCTCTGGCGACGCCTATGGGATGACAACTGCTGAGGAATAAAGAAACTACATGCAGGTACACTGGGAACACGTCATGCTGGAGTTGACGTGTTCCAAGCCCGTCCTGTACCATGCAGCCCGTTCCGGTGATCACTCCCGCAGGGCCGGATATTGTTGGGAGCTGTTTGGACACTGGCGTCAGCAGCTGTGGCGACTGACGGCCGAGCCGACGGCGTGCACAGCTCAGCTGTCTGAGGTCAGGGCTGCGACACAGCTCAGCTATCTCGGGTCAGGACCGTGACCCCCTATGAAAAGACCCAGAGAGGGATCTAACATCGGTGAGTCCCTGCTTAACCCTAACAATCCCTACTTTTTCTCCGCGCTATAAAAAAACACATGCGAGTTATAAAAAACACATCCCTATCAACCAGTCCCAAACAGTGTACCAAATTTGAGCGCAATCGGCGTGGCAGTTCAGGGTTCAAGATATATGAGCAACCCAAAATCGTTACTGCAGCAGAATAACGAACACTCTTGGCCCTTCACGTCGCACGTGTCACGACGCTCACCATGATACATCAGTTGTAGTCAATAACTCACCAAGATACATCAGTTGTAGTCAATAACGAGATGGAAGGGATAGGATTACGCGCAACAAAGAGTAACGCAGGTCAATCAGCCCAGCGGTTGCTGACTTACAAGCCTATTAAAAACGTTACAGGAATACGCTTCGCTAGCTCAAACGTAATAGAGTAGAATCATTACATATATGCAATTGCTACTATTTCCTGGTTTTCTTTATAGGCCAAGGCTTGGTAACTGATAACTCTGCTGCCCTGTAATGGGTCCGGCCCGCTGTGGCGAGTGAAGACACTCGCTCTGACTGACTGGACCGCCAGCCGAGACGCTGCTGACTCTGGTGGTGAATGGTGAGCGGAAGAGGAGAAAGTTTACGCCAAAGCTGAAGCAACTCTACATTGCTGTACAGCTAATACGCTTTTCACCTGGTGGCCAGTAGAGGAACTAACAGTTACTACAACTGACCGTCAGAAGCACCCAACACACACCGTGCCGCTCCCAGTAACATACCAGGATGTAGACCCCAGTCGGGCAGCGCTCCGGCGTCCGGCAGCCGCAGCTGGTCCAGCAGTGACAGCAGCCGGCCGGCGCTGCCCTCCGGCGCCGTCCGACAGGCGTTCACGGCCACCACCCTGACGGACAGACGTTACACGGTCAGCAAGAGAGCCGACACTCGGTCAGCGGACAGTGGCGTTGGGTCACCGGATGGCAGAGCATCGCCGCAGCACACAGACCAGACAGGACTGTGCCGACAACGCAACCCCGTTGGAGTAACATGACCCTAATAAATGCACCGAAATGCTCTGGTCTATCTCCATTATTTATAATAATAAAAAAATGAAAGAACAACTGAGATGAGGGAAAGGAGTGAGGCGTCTGTTAGGGTCCCCGTGCAATACGCCCGGTGCGGTGACTGACCTCTGCGCCGCTAGCTGGAGAGCTGGTTCACCCGGCTGACGACCTTCTGTACCTCCTCGGCGGAGAGCGGGTGGCCGTTGGTGGTCCCGCCGCAGCCCGTCCCGGTAGCCGGCCGCCCCATCCGGCGACACGCCCTGGGGAGTCATAGCATAACACTCAGGCAGGTTCAGGTTTCAGTCCGACACACAGAACCGTCCGGCGACACGCCCTGGGGGCGACACATGGGCGCGCTCAGGGCTCAGGTACAGGTCTCGCGAGATTAAGCGGTAGGTTTTGCACTTTTACATTTCCGGTTATATCTCAGAAACTAATCGATCTACGATGAAGCCATTTTACACGATCATGGCCGGCTTGTTACCAACAAGTCGATCGCATCTTCAACACTTAAAAGCTTAAGACGACGAAGATATAACCTGAAGTACACTAAATTTTCTAGGTGCAAAACCTACCGCTAAAACCCGCGAGCCCTGTACAGCAATGCACAAGGGCGCCGGGTGCAGTGTCTGTGTGTCCCTGACTGACCTGCAGCGGTGACGCTGTCACAGAAAGCACCTGTTCATTGCCCAATGGATCCAACCCAGTTCCGGCCGGCCGAGTGCCCGCACGTACGCAGCCAGTGTTACGGTCTGTGTTCGATCTATGTTACGGTCTGTGTTCAATCTATTTTACGCCTGTGTAACGACCTGCGTTACGGCTTGTGTTACGGTCTGTGTTACATACCCTGTTCTGGGCGGTCTCCACCTTGACCCTCTTAGCGTCCCAGAGTCGGTACTGGTAGACGTGCGCGTTCTCTGCCGAGACGTCCCGCAGGTGAACGAGCAGGTTCTGTAGGCCGACCAGCGTCTCAGCTGGCACCTGAGAAGGTCAGGGGAGGGTAGGGGAGGTCAGTGGTGTACTGGTGTCTGACATAGACCAGCGGACAGGGGGAGGGGAGAGGGAGAGGAGTCTGGTGGCGCAGAAGGACCGTTCCGCGCTTGAAAGTGGACATCTGAGGACCGTTCCGCGCGCGCTGACACTGCCTCTCACCGTTCCGTGCTTCTAACCTCAGGATACTGAAATCCTTCTCCCCAACGCCGCAACCCCCCTCCGGGGACAGGCAACTTTATCTCATGCGGGCTGCTCCCTTGGAGCGGCACCGCTGCTCCGAGGGAGCGCACCCCGTAGCCGGGTGCAGTGAGTGCCTTGGGGCTGGGCGGCCTGTCTTCGGACGGGCTCAGCCCCGGCGACTCACTAGGGTGCCTGCCCAGACCAATGTCTCCCCCTATATCCTATCATCCTCCCGGCTCTGAAATGGTCTTACTGGACCGAAAGGGCCTAACCCAACAAAACAAAACAAACAAAACACTGCCTCTAGAACCGTTCTGCGAGCAGTCAGACATGCAGACCGGATTGATGTTTTGAAACTTTGACATAATAAACTTTAATAAATTCGACACAGGTACTCTAACCGCATGTGTTTTTTATATCGCGGACAAAAAAGTGGGGATTGTTAGGGTTAAGCAGGGAGTCACCGATGTTAGATCCCTCTCTGGGTCCTTTCATAGGTCACGGTCCTGACCCGAGATAGCTGAGCTGTGTCGCAGCCCTGACCTCAGACAGCTGAGCTGTGCACGCCGTCGGCTCGGCCGTCAGTCGCCACAGCCGCTGACGCCAGTGTCCAAACAGCTCCAAACAATATCCGGCCCTGTATAGCAGGATAAGCCATCAGAGGCGAGAGTGATCAATGGAGGGACGCGAAACACTAACGCCAAGGGGATGACAACTGCTGAGGAATAAAGAAACTACATGCAGGTACACTGGGAACACGTCATGCTGGAGTTGACGTGTTCCCAGCCCGTCCTGTACCATGCAGCCCGTTCCGGTGATCACTCCCGCGGGGCCGGATATTGTTGGGAGCTGTTTGGACACTGGCGTCAGCGGCTGTGGCGACTGACGGCCGAGCCGACGGCGTGCACAGCTCAGCTGTATTTGTATTTGTATTTGTATTTGTATTTGTATTTATTTTGAAGAGCACTCCACAGCAACAGTGGCTTTTCAAGCTCCGAGTCAGAGAATAGGGTAGATACCAGGTGTGTACAAAACAATCATCCAACCGAAACATACCAAGTCACACACACACACGCACACACACTGAGTCAGACGACCTTACTTCAGTTTAAAGACAGCGTCCGGCTCCGCATCTGTCGCTTCAGGGCTCGTTGGAAGCGTTTCCCTCTGAGGGAAACGGTCTCAGGTGGCAGCTGGTTGTGAAGCCTCGGGGCTCTCGCACAGAAACGCCGTTTCCCCGCCTCGGTTCTTGACCGTGGTACATGGAGATGACTGTCCTGCCTGGTCGTGCGCTCACGTACGTCCGAGTTCGAGCGGAGGACGGCCGCGAGGGAGACTGGCTCGCCACTCGAGAGCAGTTTCTGCGTGAGGCAGAGCGTACTGTACTCAGCGAGTTGCTGAGCCCCCAGCCAGCCCAGGTTCTCCAGCAGGTCACTCGCATGGTCAATTTTCTCCGGCCGAAAATAACTTTTGCTGCAAAGTTAAGGATTTTTGGATTCTAGCTGTGTTCTTTTTGAGCCGTTGCCATAAACTGATATGCAATAGCGAACCTGCGAGAGAACCAGGGCTGTCACAAGAGAGACGAATATGCCCCGGGGCACGACGTGTCGTACCTGTGAGAGACCGATGAGGGTCCCAGTGCAGCGGCGGCTGACGGCACCCACGTGACAGTCCCAGGACATGTTTGAGTCGAAAGTCACACCAGATTTTCACCTCGTTACAAGGCACGAGATTTGTGTCACGGAAGGCGACTGTGAAATTTGGTAGTTTGCGCAAATTTTGACGGTTTCCAAGAGCAATGAGTTGAGTTTTGTTCGCGTTGACCTTGAGGGCGTTCGCGCAGAACCAGTTATCCAAAGATGCGAGAGAATTTTCCATTCGAGAGATGAGCGCCGAAAGTTCGCTCTTTTTGCCTGAGACCATCACCTGGGTGTCGTCAGCATACTGCAGAACCTTGGCATCGTTTGCATGGAGTGACAGGTCGTTTGAGAACACCGTAAACAGCAATGGCCCCAGGGCAGAGCCTGGAACACGCCCATAGAGTTGGGGAGCGGGGGCGAGACACGCTGGGCGCCGGCGCAGTCACGCAGAGTCACGCTCTGAGTGTGACCGCTCAGGTAGGCCGCAAACCATGCAGTGTCGATGCCGTACAAGTGCAGTTTGCTGAGTAGTATATCATGGTCAAGACATCGAAACACTTGCTTAAATCTATTAGGCACAGAAGAGAGATCTCCCCGCTGTCGGCGGCACTAAGGATGTCGTCGGTGACTGTCACCAGCGCGGTTTCCGTCGAATGGTGTGGACGGAAACCGTGCTGGTTGGGAGAGAGGAGGTGGTTTGAGGATAGGTAGTGGTAAGTGGTGCTGAACCACCTTTTCCACCACCTTTGAGATGACTGGAATGATTGAGATTGGTCGGAAATTGGATGGGTCGGAAGGGTCACCGGACTTGTGGATAGGGTGGATAAGAGAGTGTTTCCAGGAAGCAGGATAGTCAGACTGGGTCAGGCAGGAGTTGATGATGTGAAGGAGTACGGCGCCGACAGCGGGGAAACTGGCCTTCAGCACCCTGATACAGATATCATCAGCACCGCGGGCGGTCGAGTTGCGCATGCTGAGCAGCGTGCTGGTCAAAGT
>NW_024883485.1:45000-77987 GCF_019059575.1 Amphibalanus amphitrite | reverse complement strand
ACAGCTGCAGAGTCCCACAGCCAGCTGCTTCCGTAAACAGGACACAAAGGTCGGCGTGGCGGCGGCGGCGGCCCCAGCTCGGTCAAAGGGCGGCTGCCGCCGGCGCCGGAGCGGCCGTCACGGTGCGTGCGGGCGCCGAGCGGGCCGCGTCGGGCTGACACGGACGCGGCGATTTGCGGCCCGCCGCAAAAACACTGCAGCCGCGGTCGATACGGCCGGGATGGCCGACTTCGGACAGGAGCAGCGGCGCAACACGGCCGCCAAAACCGATAGAAAATCGCCATATATATAGCAACGCAGCGGCCAGCCCCGAGACTGACACAAAACGCGCACAACACCAGCGGCCAGCCCAGAGACCGACAAAACGCTCACACTGACACCAGCAGCCAGCCCCGAGACCGACAAAACGCTCACACTGACACCAGTAGCCAGCCCCGAGACCGACAGAAAACGCACACCGACACCAGCAGCCAGCCCCGAGACCGATAGAGAGCGCGCTGACACCATGCAGCGTGGCAGTCTCGAGAAGGTAGGTGTCAGTGGGTTCCAGCACCTTTTGCAGCCAGGGGGTCCCGTGGTATGTACCGCGGCCCAGTCCCTACCGCGCGGCAGGATACTGGGCAGCTCTGGTGGTAGGTACTGGTGCTCTCCGGTACCGGTCCGCGCGCCTCTCCGCGCCGGCCGGCCGGAAGTTGTGTGTGAATTGGCTCGGCCGGGAGACAGACAGCCCCACCGGGCAGAGGGGAGGAGGTGGGGGATCTGGCAGAGTGCCAGGATTCGGCTCGGCATTGTCTCGGGGAGAACTCCAACAGACCGGAGGAAGTTTTATTGTTTTGGGCTTCAGCCGGCCCCGGTTAAGTGACAGTGAGCGCGATTAAAGTATTGCCTTAAAAAATCCCAAGTTTTCATTGAGCTGTTTTCGAATTCTAGCTGTGATGAAGAACATGTAAATAGGCACCTTTTATGCCGCTGATGGTATTCATAATGGCAAAAAAGCACGTAATTTTGCAATGGATGGTGAATGCTAGATCAACCCAAATGAACATTAACTGGTGATTGGTGACATGGTTTCTTGTGTGAATCGTCGATTGAAAAATATACACCATTATATAAAAATGGTTGCATATCTATATATCGATATCAAGCTATGGAAGAGCATTGATAAGCCCTGAAAGGGAGTTTTGTCTGGGCGTTCGTGACTACTATACCTACCGTATGTGGTAGGGTGCCAAAATGGCCATAACGGCACGGTGTCACGTGTTATACCCAGCGGGACGTCAACAGAAGCACACCACCAGATATACGGGTACTAACTCGAGCTGCATGGACCTCGAACCCCTACACACGCTGCACTAAAACACTGCAGCGCCGCGCAACGGAGCAGACCGCTTTATTACCCACCAGACTTATTATGGAATGCAGCCTCGTAGTCAGATTGTCTCCGCCAATGACCAAACAGATACTAAAGCCTATATACGACTTCACATTTCACTTCTGACGAGACAAGCAATGTGCTATGTAAATTCAGCGTATATGTAGCTCGATGTTGCATAACATTTCATACAAGAGGCTAATTGGCGTAGTGCATTGCACATTGTACTTCAGATGCACAGTGTCAAAAAATGGTTACTTTTAAGGACAAATGTGTTTAACGGGTGTCTTTTTCATATTAATACCTTAATACATACGGTATTTCAATAGGTAGGTGGGTAGGTACACTACTATGCTACTCTGCATGATAAATTTGTACGTTCAGGGCTCGTTTCTTGGAACTGACTGGAACTGACCACCCTCAGTGGCCGCCAGCCGGACTCGGTAGCGTGCGCGCCAGCCCCGTACCGCAGGGGGGGGGGGATGTTTTTCCCAGTGCAGTCACGTCTGCGGCGGCCTCCTTTGATCCGCGGATTGGCCGTCGGGCAGGGGGAGGGGTGGGCGGCCCCGCTGCGACCGGCTGAGACTGCGGCAGCGTCCCCGGGCTGTCGGACCGAACTGAGGACTGCGACACACGCAGACCCCTCACATGTGGGTTGTCGGACCGGACTGATTAGGCTCTGCAACGACCAGTGTTTCGTGGGTCAGCCACTTTTACAGGCGGCTTGGGCAGCTTCGATGGCGGGGGGGGGGGGGGGCTACGCACGCGCCGAGCCCAGCTGATGAAAATGGAGCCTGTGTTTTGGGCGACACGGATTCTTTTGCAGAACGGCGAAGCTCATTCACATACATGGAAACAGTTCATTTATAAATGACTGCCGTGGCTGTCAGGCTCTATATAGTCACATTTACGAGTACATCTAGCATAGCCTTCCCACTCAATGAAGCGGGCCCCGTCCACGGCATCGTCAGACTACGGCAGTGGGCTCGCTCACGGTACTGTTCTTCCCGCCCGCCCCGTCCTTCGGTCCTGTCCGTCGGCCCACCCGGCCGTCCGTGGTCCGTCGGCCGGCCGGGCCGGTTCGTCGGTCCGATACGGGCCGCCGGGGAGCCGTACCGACAATTGGAGGCCGCTCGGACGGCCTTGGCTGGGCGGCCAGCCGCGACGGGATGGGCTGCCAGTCGACCACTCTCGGCCCGACAGCATACAGCGGACAGCAGCACCCGTACAGCGGGCGGTCAGCGGACAGCAGCACCAGTACAGCGGAATGCGGACAGGAGTAGGACAGCGGTCAGCGACACCCGTACAGCGGGCGGACAGCGGTCAGCGGACAGCGGTCTTTGGACAGCGGACAGCGGACCGCGGACAGCGGACAGCGGCACCCGTACAACGGACAGCGGACAGCGGCACCCGTACAGCGGGCGGGCAGCGGACAGCGGACAGCGGACGGCGGGCAGCGGGCAGCATACAGCAGACAGCGGCACCGGTACAGCGGGCGGTCAGCGGACAGCGGACCAGAACAGCGGACCGGGACAGCGGACAGCGGTACCCGTACAGCGGACAGCGGACAGCAGCACCAGTACATACAGCAGTCAGCAGCATCCGTACAGCGGACAGCGGCACCCGTACAGCGGGCAGCAGCACCCGTACAGCGAGCGGGCAGCGGACGGCGGGCAGCGGGCAGCGGGCAGTACACAGCGGACCGGGATAGCAGACCAAGACAGCGGACAGCAGCATCAGTACGGCGGACTGCGGACACCGGTCAGTGGCCAGCGGACAGCGGACAGCAGAACAATGGACTGCGGACAACGGTCAGCGGACAGCAGACAACATTCTCCGGGAAGTGTTCTCGGACAGCGGACCGGGACAGCGGTCTCAGACAGCGGACAGTAGCTAGCGACCTCGGACAGTGGACAGGGCGGGACAGCGGACAGCAGACAGGGCGGAACAGCGGACAGCCAGTCCCACCCAGGATAAGACAACGGCTTCCAGGCATGGTTTCGTGACGGATTTTGATCCCACACCTTCTAAATATGAATGATAATTGAGTTTATCAACTAATCTCCAGCCAAAATAGCGCATGATTAAATCAGTCAATCTGCGCCTATATAAGGGCTGCATTCACCGCATATATTATGATATGTCTTGATAAACTGAATTTCGAACGGTGATCCATTTCACTTGAACGTATTTCTCAGCGAAACAAGATTAGGAAATGGATAAAACGTTTCTGTGATTTATGTAAACGACTATGTCTCTTTGAGCGGCACGCCGTGATCTATCGGCCGTTTTAGCCTGCTCAAATACGATTATTCTTCATCAGAGATGAGAAAACAAATTGAGGAGACGCCATTTTCTTGGGGTTTATCTTGCCTGACATTTACTTCATGTTTATATTCATCAAGTTTTTAAATAAATGAAGGGAAACACTTAGTCACGTTCACATACAACGTAAAGGAGCAGAGCACCGATATCCTTCAATAGCGTAACGGCCAACTCAGCAAATAAAGTCACTCCTTCAGACTCCTAAGACTATTCAGGTCTCTGTCTCTGAATGTAATACAGTTATCCTTATAGGCACGACACGCCTAATCTTTCTAGCTGAGATGCTCAGATGCAATAAAAAATGCGTCGTGTGGTTACTTTTCAAAAAAATAAACGTTCCCGCATTGGAAATAAAATATTTTAAAGTCAAAGCAATTAAGAAGTTGGTAGGCAAATACCGGAATTTTATTCAACATTTATATTGAAATTACTTTCATGCTATCATTCCATTTGACACAAAAATATTGTTTTTTTCACAGAGAAATGACCATAGCAATTTTCAATGAAGGACCACTAAAATAATTAAGATTAAGCCTCCGATCTAAGGTAAACGTTTATCTCAGAGTCCTTCCCTGACTGAAACTCAATGGAAGAGCCGCAGCCGCGCAGCGGGGCGCCGTACGGTGGGGCGCGGTGGGGCGGCGCCGGCGCAGCCGCGCAGCGGGGCGCCGTACGGTGGGGCGCGGTGGGGCGGCAGCCGCCGCAGCCGCGCAGCGGGGCGCCGTACGGTGGGGCGCGGTGGGGCGGCGCTGGCGGCGTACCTTGCAGTTGTCGCAGCACGGCCCCGACGAGCACTCGGCCTGGTCGCGCAGCTTACAGGTGATGTGATCGCAGCACGGGTCCAGTCGGGCGCACTCGGCACTGTCCACGGTGCCACAGTCGCAGTCCTCGCCGTCCTCCACGATACCGTTACCGCAGTTCCGGATCTTCAGCTGAAAACGGGCCCTCGGTTAGCGCCATCAAATATACACGATCAGTCCATTGTCGCATTGAAACTAAACGAACATTTACTTAAAAAATTGCAGCACTTGAATTGTTAGCGCAGCGGTTTCCTCTATCGACTTTGCCAGCGCCGTTCGCATGGATATCGACTAGGCCATGGTCAACTGTGATAGAAGTTGAAAGGTTGCGAATATTTAGGATGAATATGGAATAATCGCGTTACACACGGTCGTGTAAACAGTCGTGATACACTCGCTGTGGATCTTCAGTGGAAGATGTCGCAAAGATCGCGGTACCAAAGCTGCACATCTTCAAGAAACGGGCATACCGTACAGGTGGGAGGTGGAGCGCAAGTAAAATAAGAACCGTAAGTACATCAGACGGTGCGGCTTTTACAAATCTGCCCTTATTTGCTTAATGGAACGCTGACTTTACTCTATGACATGCCAGTCTGTTTCTTAGAGGGCATTTAGCAAGGCACAGTGCTGGGCGCAGTAATGCTTGGTTGATTTTAGTGCTGTCCCCAACCAACATGAATTAGGTACTGCAAATCAAGCAAAATGTTTCGATGATTTCTTTCCAAGGAGTGCTTCCTATGCAGCCGGCTTCCCATTGCAATAAGTTTCAGTATGTATGTATGTATGAACAACGCAAATAAATCTCGTCAGTCGGCTCAAGTGCGTATGGGCGGCTCTATCTAGTCGGATGAATTTGAATATCAAAGTGAACTTTCGGGACAGATCTCATTTTCTGGGATTGGCGAAGACAGTGGTGTTCCATTTTCCATGGCGCTATTCGCCGGGCTATCGCCGACGGCCGGCCGGCCGCAGTGTGCCCGGAGCTCGACGGACGTCGTTATGGCCGGAGGGTCAGCCGAGAGGGGGGTCAGTCGGGCGGGAGGGGCCCTGGCGGGAGGGTCTACCCGGCGGAAGGGGTCTTGGCGGGAGGGCCAGGGAGGGCAGCAGGGGCCCATCCGCCATCGGCCAAGAGGGGTCCGCTTGCCAGGACGAATAAATGGTATTCGAGTGGTAGTCTAACTTGGTAGATCCAGCAAATTAGCTCAAGCTGCGTTCTTATGGACACAATTTATTCTTGACAAATATGTGGATGTTAGAGTAAAATGACAAGTTAAAAAAAAACATATTGTGCTGGTCGCACCTATGCTTTGTTGTAGTTGCGAACACTCAATAGATTATTAAACGTTATACCTAATCGGTATATAGTTTATGTAAATGCGAGGTTAGATGCATGTCAAGCAACTGACAATAAAAACGCTCACTTAGAATGTGAAGTATATAATGCATGCATGCGAAACCATCATATACAAGGGCCATGTACCATGCAATGGATTATCGATTCGAACGACGCAGCTTGCTGGGACAGGAAAATAGCTACATGGTCAAGGAACAAAAGAAGATAAATGCACTGAAAACGATAAATGAGACCGTATCTACATGTAACTTCATGTACCTCTTTTATCTGGATGCAAATGTCAAATATTTCCAACCAACGTGCCTATGTGTAGCGAACTTACCCATTTAAATCATGACACGTTTGCTTTATGCTGACAAACAGCACCTACTCGCTTACCACATCCCGGTAAAAAAAAAACGACAAACACCTGCGAGGCAATGAACTGACGTGCCACGACTCTAGCTGCGCTGCGCCATGCGGCAGCCATGCGCTGCAGCCATGCGTTACGGTACGGCATGCGGCGGCCGCGGGCCAGCGCCGGGCCGGGCCGGGCCTACAGTGCGTCCCCGGGTGTCGTGCTCTGACGGAGACCTCGTTGGGTCGGTTGAAGAGGCACAGGCCGTGCGAGCGCTCCAGCTCCTTGTGGTAGTCGAGCCGCGAGCACTGCGAAAACTTGTACGGCTGCACGCTGTCCTTGCCGACGATGTTGGCCGACATGATGCAGCCGTGCCAGTCGGAGCACGTGCAGCCCTCGCCTGCGGCACCGCCGGGGCACAGCGTCACGGGGCGACTCGTAACGGCACGACAGTCACACACCTGCTCCGAGTCACAGCGCCACCAGGACACAGCGGCAAAACATGTCTCTGCCCACAGCCGAGACACACTAATTCAGCAGTGATTGACGAGTAAAAGGACGTAAAAGAAGACAGTGTCGTCACTGGGAACTTTGTCCAAATGCTGTTAAAAGAACTCGAGGAACTGAAACGCCAAGTATGGCTGTCGGCTCTTCAAAACTGTTACAGTCAGCCGATAACCTATGTCCAATGTAACATCTATCACATCCGTCACATTGTCACAGATATCATTGAAAGCCTGTCGCAATCTGCAACTGTTAGCCTGCTATATCAGTACATACACGGGGCAGCAGCCCGCCGTCGCGTGTTTCCAGTGTGCCCTTCCCCAGTGCAGCTGTCACATGTCAGAAATACCCAGCCGTCGTGGCATGCAATGACTGTCACTCATCATCTACAGCAGTTGCAAACGGAGCCTCAACTTACATGCAATCCTGGTATTTGTCGCGTGTCGGCCAACTCATGCCTTTCAAGTGTAATGTTTTGAAATATCTTGAGCCGGATTCAATTGTCTTTACATTCAAAATGAATGGTGTGTACTTATTTCCTTAATCGTTTATTTACTATATGGTGATAACTCACTGCAGAAGTCACATGCCAAAAGTCTTTTCTTAACCCGGCAGGCGGTGGGCCTCCCGGCCACCTTCCGCGCGGTGGGGGGGGGGAGGCATTTTTTTGCCCCCCCCCCGTATCTCCGAAACTACTGGACGGATCCGGAAAATTCAAACGGCGTTCGATAGCCCTGTCAAATTTGTTGAAGGAAACCAAATTTCATTGACCTCGGGGTCACCGATGACGTCACAAGTCAGGTCAAAGATAAAATGTTTCACCGTTCACGGGGCTTCTAGGGAAAGCGCCATAACACCGAGTAAAACGCATTTTGTCGAAAATCAGCGATAGGGCGTCAGCTGTCTAGTACCTACATATGTTGCTATTAGAGGTCACTGGTCATACCAGGTCAGGTCACTGGTCAGGTCACCAAAGGTCACCAAGGGTCACCACATGAACCCAACTTTACTAAGGTTGTGCGGTGCATGTTTTATGGCCAGTTTTTCATTTCCAACTCAATGGTGTTGGTTATAAGACTATCAGGTACGGTTTAGGCCACTTTCTGGTGGAGGTCAGGTTAAGGTCAGGTCAGAAAAGGTCAAATTTCGAAGTTGAAATATTTGCATAAAATGGGTATTGATTCGATGCAGCTCGTCACGGGGAGTCTAATGGTGGTCTTTGTTTTGCGCGACAAGGTCTAGAATTGCTAAAAATTGAGTTTTGAAAATTTGACGTCATCAATTTTGAACAGTTTTTTTTTGCTATAACTTGGCCAAAAAAAGGTATCGATCTCAAATTTGGTATGTAGATAGAAGGCGGTAGGGACTATCACATGTATTCCGGTTTTTTCGAAATTCAAAAAACTTTTCGGATTTTTTGGCTATTATATTAAAAAATCTATGATTCAATTTTTGGGGGTCAAAATCCAAAAATTTCGAAAATCCGAGATAACAGTTTTGTAGACCTTTTAATTCTACACCTCTGATGTCAAAAACATTTTTCTGTATCTATAAAGCTGTAGGCCTGACAGCTCTTCTCGCGAAACCTTTTTTGGGTCGAAAATGGCAGAAATGACGTCACTCTGACGTCATTAGCGTCCAACCTATCATAGCCTTTGGAAAAATTTTTGGTCACAATGTGCACTAGCTATTCACGGGAGGGTACGGAAAGTTTGGTGACGATCGGCGCAGCGGTTCACGAGATATATCGAAAAAACTAAAGGGGGGGGGGGCAAAAAAATGCCCCCCCCACCGCCTGGAAGGCTAACAATAGCCATTTTCAAGACGGCCATCTGGTATTTACCGTTTACGCATTTGGTGCAGATTAGCTGCAAATTTGGTGCACATTTGGTCAAATAAGGTTGAGAGTGTTTCTTGGACTGCACACTGCACAGATGCCTGTATACCCCATTTGTCAAATTATCTGACATCATTTTCCATTTAAACACTAAAATAAATTGATGATACTAAGATATTTAGTGCAAAAGAAATTGAATGCAGATTTGATCAAACTTGGTGCATTTGTCAGAAAGCTCGTAGTGAAAACGGCTGAGTCAGAGTACGATGGTGAGTGCGCAAAATGTGAACATATGATGTCACAAAAGTAAATATAGGAGCTTTATGAACAATTTTATTCACTGCAGGACCCATCGCTCTTTGGTATGAGGAGGTCACCAGCGAAGGACCCCGAGTCTGTGCCGATAAGGCGGCTGGTGACCCACTGTCTGGCACAGGTAGGTATACGGCCCGCCACGGACTGGGGTCGGCTGGTGACCCACTGTCTGACACAGGTGGGTATACGGCCCGGGGTCGGCTGGTGACCCACTGCCTGACACAGGTAGGTATACGGCCCGGGGACGGCTGGTGACCCACTGTCTGGCACAGGTAGGTATACGGCCCGGGGTCGGCTGGTGACCCACTGTCTGGCACAGGTAGGTATACGGCCCGGGGTCGGCTGGTGACCCACTGTCTGGCACAGGTGGGTATACGGCCCGGGGTCGGCTGGTGACCCACTGTCTGGCACAGGTAGGTATACGGCCCGGGGTCGGCTGGTGACCCACTGTCTGACACAGGTGGGTATACGGCCCGGGGTCGGCTGGTGACCCACTGTCTGGCACAAGTAGGTATACGGCCCGGGGTCGGCTGGTGACCCACTGTCTGGCACAGGTGGGTATACGGCCCGCCACGGCCCGGGACCACCTGCACCTGGTCGGGGGCGGCGCCGGGCGCACTGGGTCGGCGGACCCGATCGACACAATCTGGGAGCGCGGCGCGCCCCCTCCCCAGCGGGGCCCACCAGCTCCCCACCGCGGGCCGCCCGGCCCACTGTCGGACTCGTACGAACGACAGCGCGCTCCGGGTCGATGGCCATGAATAAGTTGTGTCTCTCCGCTGGTGCAGTGGTCGGCCACTGCCGGCGCCGCGCCGGCGAGACGGTCTGCTGAGGGTACCTAGGGCCTGCTGAGGGTACCTACTGCCGGCCGCAGCACTGTGGGCCATTACCCGCCACAGCACTGTCCGTCACTGCCGGCCCCGGGCGCAGCTCAGCGACGGCCTGCTGAGGGTACCTACTGCCGGCCGCAGCACTGTGGGCCACTACCCGCCACTGAACTGCCCGTCACTGCCGGCCCCGGGCGCAGCTCAGCGACGGCCTGCTGAGGGTACCTACTACCGGCCACTGCATTGTGCCGTCACTGCCGGCCCCGGGCGCAGCTCAGCGACGGCCTGTCGAAGAACAGTGCCGCAAACTAACAGCCACTGCCAGCCCCACGAACAGTCACTGTCGGAAACTACCGGTCCCACTTACAGTCACTACTCACTTCCGGCCCTACCAGCGGTCACTATCGGTTACGTTTTTCGGATACGTTTTTCTACTAAAACTTGAATTTTGAAACTGGGACTCCAGTAGTTTCGGAGGTCGATGGGCGCAAACATGGCCTCCTAAGTCGCGTTATGGAAACGCATACGCGCTTGACAGCGATGCGGCCACAGCTCCGTGTATTTATCTGACGACAGCTCGTTACGTAACCGATCTCCACGCCCCCGCGCATGTAACAGAGCTGTGCTGTGTGCTCTCCGCAGTCCGCCCCCCTCCCCCCGGCTGTGACGGAGCTGTGCTGTGTGCTCTCCGCCCCCGGCTGTGACGGAGCTGTGCTGTGTGCTCTCTGCGCGGCGGTCACGTAACTCACGGTCGTCGTGCGCCATGCCGATGACGTGTCCGAGCACGTGCGCCATGGTGCTGGCCGTGACGTGCGGCTCGTAGACGTTGCTGTCCACCGTCACCCCGTACGAGTTGTCGTTGCAGATCTGACGCGGCACCGCCATCCCCGTCTTGCGGTACTTGAACCGCGCGCCGCTGCGGTCACAGGTCACAACAGATCGGTCAGAGGTCACTGGACATCGGTCACAGGCCACAACAGATCGGTCAGAGGTCACTGGACATCGGTCACAGGCCACAAAAGATCGGTCACAGGTCACCACAGGTAGGTCAGAGGTCACCGCAGATCAGTCACGGGTCACCACACAGAACGATCAGAGGTCACCGTTGCTGCAGTCAGAGGTCACCTCAGATCGGTCACAGGTCACCACAGATCGGTTATAGGCATCCATTGAAATACATTGAAAACATGTTTTACTGATATAAATCTTTGTTTTATTGAGAATAAAATGCATTATTACGGAGCGAGCGAAGCGAGCGGAGTCTTACGTAGAATACGTAGAATAACGGAAATTTCTGAGTATGAGCGGCCGGCCTGCCGGCCGGCCGGCCGTGTGTTCACGCTTTTGCGACGCTTATATCTCAGCAACCACTTGACCGATTTACATGCGGTAATTTTTGTAGGGTAGCTTCACTCCTTCTGCCAAGTATTGGACTATTCCCGATGCATGTGGGTGACAGTTTTTTTAGCAATTGCAATATCTCGGTAACGGCCGATTGCGCTGAAAGTTGGCATGTAGGAAGGCACCCACTAGACAATGCATTTACATGTGCCATAGTTGGGATGCCGCTGCACGTGCGCACGTGCAGGGGTCGATTCCAGATCTCGAGAAGGGCTGGACCGATTGCGCTCAAATTTGGTACACGGTTAGGGACCGGTTAGTAGGGTGCCAAGCAAAAGTCAGTTGGGACCAATTTTGCACGTGCGCACGTGCAGGGTCCCGCTTCCAGATCTCGAGAACGGCTGGGCCGATTGTGCTCAAATTTAGCACATCGCTAGAGACCGGTTAGTGGTGTGCCGTGCCCAAGCCAGTTGGAGGTACCGCCTCGCAATTTCGCACGTTCACGGCCCACCCGCTCGCTCGCTCCGTTAGTCGCCCCAAAAGGCGTTATACTGGTCATGACTGGTCTCATAACCAAGTCATAACTACGCTGCAATATCTCCAATATAGTAATCCCTGTTTGGTATTAGATCACAAGACCTTAGATGATTAGGTATCCCAAATTTCTTATGGTAAGTGGAAAGCATTCGTACCGGAGCCGTTTGGAGGTTTCACATTGAATAGCATAGGCGCGGGAACCGGGGGGGGGGAGGGGGGCAGTGGGGGCAGCTTGCCTCCCAACTCTGGGGCCGTGGGGGCGGTGCCCCCACAATTTTGCGACGGAATACCGCACTTCCTATGCCTGTGTTTCCTTTTTTGTTGAAAAAGCCAAGGGATGAAAAATAAGTGGCCTGAAACCAGTGAGAAAACTAGATTTGGAGGTACCCTAGGTTGATCTCTATAATGCAGGGGCGGAGCTTCCTATACCTACAGTTGGTGGGGCAGCTGCCCCACCAACTTGGTATTTTGCCCCACCAATACCCACCAATAAGCGTTTTGCCCCACCAACTTAAGCTGATTTCTAAGACTGTTGCTTTGAAAATATATTTTTTTTTGCATTGAAGAGCTTTGGAATGTCTGTTTATTGCAAAATGTTATATCTGTAATGATAGGAATTGATTCAGTGTGGGCTGTGGCATTTTATTCAACTTCATAATCGGACATTGTGGGTTTGACGACTTTTTGCCCCACCAACTTCCCTGGAAAAGCTCCACCCATGCTATAATGGTGTGCCCCCCCCCCTCCCAATCTGAAAGTAGTTCCCGCGCCCCTGTTGAATAGCTCCATTTCACATCGTATTAAATACGTAGCTAGGTATATGGGAATAATGATATCAATTTATCTGGTGCAATCCAACCCATCAGTAACACCTATAACCATTTGCATGCCTATCATGAACATGCGACTTTCTGGCGTTATGTAACGCGCCCCGCTGCCTTACCATAATGAGAGAGTGGAAGACAGAGGGTGTGTGTGTGAGAGAGAGAGAGAGAGAGAGAGAGAGAGAGAGAGAGAGAGAGAGAGAGAGAGAGAGAGAGAGAGAGAGAGAGAGAGAGAGAGAGAGAGGCGGCGCACCCGAGTCATCGATTCGCGAGCAGCCGGCCGACACGCGTTTACGTTTTCCGGCATTAGCGAGATAATTGGTGGGCGGGAGGATAGATGAATCTGGCGCGCTGCTGACGAGGCGCGGTACGCTGAAAGGGAGCGAACGTGGCGCAGTGCGCCATCGCCACGCCGCCCGTCGCTCTCCGGGGACTCTGTCCGGAGCAGGGACCCAAGGTCCGGGCCTGGGGACTCTGTCCGGCTCCGGGGACTCTGCCCGGAGCGGGGACCCAAGGTCCGGGCCTGGGGACTCGGTGCGGCTCCGGCTCCGGGGACTGGCCCCGGACCGGAGACTCGGTCCACAGACTAGGTCCACAGACTAGGTCCACAGACTCGGTCCGGCTCCGGGGACTGGCCCCGGATCGGAGACTCGGTCCACAGACTAGGTCTCCGACCATGGGACTCAAGGTCCGGGCCCAGAGACTCCCTGCACACAGCTCCGGTTAAATGATGAATGATGAGCAGAACAGGATAAAGACATCCTGGTACCTACGCTGAGACGCCATGTCGGCACATTTCAAGGTTGCCATTTAAGTCAGAGTGTCTTGTTTACATGTCTTCAAATGTTGGCCATTCAGCTTCCTCTTTTCATATTCCAAGCTAACTGCATAATATCTTGTATGCACGTATGTATGTATGTATGTATGTATGCATGTATGTATTGACATCAAAAGCCTTCCACATATGGCGTGGCGATTACGGCTTTCAATTCGTGTACAATATAAATAAAATAGTAATAAGGTGGCGAAGTACTAGAATGAGCAGCATGATTGAATATCGTAGAAGAATAACCGTATGCTATGCTCACTACCTTTCAACAATCCAAAATTAGCCTAAAATGAATGAATAGTGAGCATACGGTTATTCTTGTACGATAAATAAAATAGTCATTACTTGTTTTTAGACGTCATTTAAAGGCTACTGTTAGGTTTTCTTTTTCGAATTCTTGAAAATCTCGGAATAAAAGTGTACATGATATAATGAAGGGTAGCATTGTGCACATTTTAAGGTGTTTATAAGCTTTTTATACCCTTATCCCGCCGCTAAGCGCGCCGTATGTACCTACCAAGTGGTAATACAACTGATTCAAGTTTGCACTGCAACATTGTCGAAACCAAAAGCATTTCTAGCCATCTATGTGAAGTGCAATGGTCGAATGATATCTCCCACCTTTCCCACACTGACACGAGATGATATCTCCCACCTTTCCCACACTGACACGAATGATATCTCCCACCTTTCCCACACTGACACGAATGATATCTCCCACCTTTCCCACACTGACACGAATGATATCTCCCACCTTTCCCACACTGACACGAGTGATATCTCCCACCTTTCCCACACTGACACGAGTGATATCTCCCACCTTTCCCACACTGACACGAGCACTGAGGAGGTCAGAGCTCTCTCTCTCCTCTCGCTCCCTCTCTCCTTTCCCACACTGACACGAGCACTGAGGAGGTCAGCTCTCTCTCCTCCCTCCCTCTCTCCTTTCCCACACTGACACGAGCACTGAGGAGGTCAGAGCTCTCTCTCCTCCCTCCCTCTCTCCTTTCCCACACTGACACGAGCACTGAGGAGGTCAGAGCTCTCTCTCTCCTCTCGCTCCCTCTCTCCTTTCCCACACTGACACGAGCACTGAGGAGGTCAGCTCTCTCTCCTCCCTCCCTCTCTCCTTTCCCACACTGACACGAGCACTGAGGAGGTCAGAGCTCTCTCTCCTCCCTCCCTCTCTCCTTTCCCACACTGACACGAGCACTGAGGAGGTCAGAGCTCTCTCTCCTCGCTCCCTCTCTCCTTTCCCACACTGACACGAGCACTGAGGAGGTCAGAGCTCTCTCTCCTTCCTCCCTCTCTCCTTTCCCACACTGACACGAGCACTGAGGAGGTCAGAGCTCTCTCTCCTTCCTCCCTCTCTCCTTTCCCACACTGACACGAGCACTGAGGAGGTCAGAGCTCTCTCTCCTCCCTCCCTCTCTCCTTTCCCACACTGACACGAGCACTGAGGAGGTCAGAGCTCTCTCTCCTCCCTCCCTCTCTCCTTTCCCACACTGACACGAGCACTGAGGAGGTCAGAGCTCTCTCTCTCCTTCCTCCCTCCCACCTTTCCCACACTGACACGAGCACTGAGGAGGTCAGAGCTCTCTCTCTCCTTCCTCCCTCTCTCCTTTCCCACACTGACACGAGCACTGAGGAGGTCAGTGCTCTCTCTCTCCTCCCTCCCTCTCTCCTTTCCCACACTGACACGAGCACTGAGGAGGTCAGAGCTCTCTCTCCTCCCTCCCTCTCTCCTTTCCCACACTGACACGAGCACTGAGGAGGTCAGAGCTCTCTCTCCTCCCTCCCTCTCTCCTTTCCCACACTGACACGAGCACTGAGGAGGTCAGAGCTATGTATGGGAAGTGCAATGGTCGAATGATATCTCCCACCTTTCCCACACTGACACGAGATGATATCTCCCACCTTTCCCACACTGACACGAATGATATCTCCCACCTTTCCCACACTGACACGAGATGATATCTCCCACCTTTCCCACACTGACACGAGATGATATCTCCCACCTTTCCCACACTGACACGAATGATATCTCCCACCTTTCCCACACTGACACGAATGATATCTCCCACCTTTCCCACACTGACACGAGTGATATCTCCCACCTTTCCCACACTGACACGAGTGATATCTCCCACCTTTCCCACACTGACACGAGCACTGAGGAGGTCAGAGCTCTCTCTCCTCCCTCCCTCTCTCCTTTCCCACACTGACACGAGCACTGAGGAGGTCAGAGCTCTCTCTCCTCCCTCCCTCTCTCCTTTCCCACACTGACACGAGCACTGAGGAGGTCAGAGCTCTCTCTCTCCTCGCTCCCTCTCTCCTTTCCCACACTGACACGAGCACTGAGGAGGTCAGAGCTCTCTCTCCTTCCTCCCTCTCTCCTTTCCCACACTGACACGAGCACTGAGGAGGTCAGAGCTCTCTCTCCTCCCTCCCTCTCTCCTTTCCCACACTGACACGAGCACTGAGGAGGTCAGAGCTCTCTCTCCTCCCTCCCTCTCTCCTTTCCCACACTGACACGAGCACTGAGGAGGTCAGAGCTCTCTCTCTCCTTCCTCCCTCCCACCTTTCCCACACTGACACGAGCACTGAGGAGGTCAGAGCTCTCTCTCTCCTTCCTCCCTCTCTCCTTTCCCACACTGACACGAGCACTGAGGAGGTCAGTGCTCTCTCTCTCCTCCCTCCCTCTCTCCTTTCCCACACTGACACGAGCACTGAGGAGGTCAGAGCTCTCTCTCCTCCCTCCCTCTCTCCTTTCCCACACTGACACGAGCACTGAGGAGGTCAGAGCTCTCTCTCCTCGCTCCCTCTCTCCTTTCCCACACTGACACGAGCACTGAGGAGGTCAGAGCTCTCTCTCCTTCCTCCCTCTCTCCTTTCCCACACTGACACGAGCACTGAGGAGGTCAGAGCTCTCTCTCCTTCCTCCCTCTCTCCTTTCCCACACTGACACGAGCACTGAGGAGGTCAGAGCTCTCTCTCCTCCCTCCCTCTCTCCTTTCCCACACTGACACGAGCACTGAGGAGGTCAGAGCTCTCTCTCCTCCCTCCCTCTCTCCTTTCCCACACTGACACGAGCACTGAGGAGGTCAGAGCTCTCTCTCTCCTTCCTCCCTCCCACCTTTCCCACACTGACACGAGCACTGAGGAGGTCAGAGCTCTCTCTCTCTCCTTCCTCCCTCTCTCCTTTCCCACACTGACACGAGCACTGAGGAGGTCAGTGCTCTCTCTCTCCTCCCTCCCTCTCTCCTTTCCCACACTGACACGAGCACTGAGGAGGTCAGAGCTCTCTCTCCTCCCTCCCTCTCTCCTTTCCCACACTGACACGAGCACTGAGGAGGTCAGAGCTCTCTCTCCTCCCTCCCTCTCTCCTTTCCCACACTGACACGAGCACTGAGGAGGTCAGAGCTATGTATGGGAAGTGCAATGGTCGAATGATATCTCCCACCTTTCCCACACTGACACGAGATGATATCTCCCACCTTTCCCACACTGACACGAATGATATCTCCCACCTTTCCCACACTGACACGAGATGATATCTCCCACCTTTCCCACACTGACACGAGATGATATCTCCCACCTTTCCCACACTGACACGAATGATATCTCCCACCTTTCCCACACTGACACGAATGATATCTCCCACCTTTCCCACACTGACACGAGTGATATCTCCCACCTTTCCCACACTGACACGAGTGATATCTCCCACCTTTCCCACACTGACACGAGCACTGAGGAGGTCAGAGCTCTCTCTCCTCCCTCCCTCTCTCCTTTCCCACACTGACACGAGCACTGAGGAGGTCAGAGCTCTCTCTCTCCTCTCGCTCCCTCTCTCCTTTCCCACACTGACACGAGCACTGAGGAGGTCAGCTCTCTCTCCTCCCTCCCTCTCTCCTTTCCCACACTGACACGAGCACTGAGGAGGTCAGAGCTCTCTCTCCTCCCTCCCTCTCTCCTTTCCCACACTGACACGAGCACTGAGGAGGTCAGAGCTCTCTCTCTCCTCTCGCTCCCTCTCTCCTTTCCCACACTGACACGAGCACTGAGGAGGTCAGCTCTCTCTCCTCCCTCCCTCTCTCCTTTCCCACACTGACACGAGCACTGAGGAGGTCAGAGCTCTCTCTCCTCCCTCCCTCTCTCCTTTCCCACACTGACACGAGCACTGAGGAGGTCAGAGCTCTCTCTCTCCTCGCTCCCTCTCTCCTTTCCCACACTGACACGAGCACTGAGGAGGTCAGAGCTCTCTCTCCTTCCTCCCTCTCTCCTTTCCCACACTGACACGAGCACTGAGGAGGTCAGAGCTCTCTCTCCTCCCTCCCTCTCTCCTTTCCCACACTGACACGAGCACTGAGGAGGTCAGAGCTCTCTCTCCTCCCTCCCTCTCTCCTTTCCCACACTGACACGAGCACTGAGGAGGTCAGAGCTCTCTCTCTCCTTCCTCCCTCCCACCTTTCCCACACTGACACGAGCACTGAGGAGGTCAGAGCTCTCTCTCTCCTTCCTCCCTCTCTCCTTTCCCACACTGACACGAGCACTGAGGAGGTCAGTGCTCTCTCTCTCCTCCCTCCCTCTCTCCTTTCCCACACTGACACGAGCACTGAGGAGGTCAGAGCTCTCTCTCCTCCCTCCCTCTCTCCTTTCCCACACTGACACGAGCACTGAGGAGGTCAGAGCTCTCTCTCCTCCCTCCCTCTCTCCTTTCCCACACTGACACGAGCACTGAGGAGGTCAGAGCTCTCTCTCCTCCCTCCCTCTCTCCTTTCCCACACTGACACGAGCACTGAGGAGGTCAGAGCTCTCTCTCCTCCCTCCCTCTCTCCTTTCCCACACTGACACGAGCACTGAGGAGGTCAGAGCTCTCTCTCCTCCCTCCCTCTCTCCTTTCCCACACTGACACGAGCACTGAGGAGGTCAGAGCTCTCTCTCCTCCCTCCTCCCTTCCATTCCCTTCCTCCCTTTTCCTGTCCCTCCCTCTCGCCACTGACGTGAGCGGGTGAGTGAGGACGTGAGTAGATTAGTACTCCCTTCCTCCCCTCCTTACTCCCTTTCTTTCTCCCTCCCTCTGTCCACAAGGTGAGCAGGTGAGTACTGAGGTGAGCAGGTGAGTAGGTACTGAGGTGAGCAGGTGAGTAGGTACTGAGGTGAGCAGGTGAGTAGGTACCGAGGTGAGCGGGTGAGTACTGACGTGAGCAGGTGAGTAGGTACTGAGGTGAGCAGGTGAGTACCGAGGTGAGCGGGTGAGTACTGACGTGAGCAGGTGAGTAGGTACTGACGTGAGCAGAATAGTACTGAGGTGAGCAGAATAGTACTGAGGTGAGCAGAATAGTACTGACGTGAGCAGGTGAGTACTGAGGTTAGCAGGTGAGTACTGACGTGAGCAGGTGAGTAGGTACTGAGGTGAGCAGGTGAGTAGGTACTGAGGTGAGCGGGTGAGTACTGACGTGAGCAGGTGAGTAGGTACCGAGGTGAGCGGGTGAGTACTGACGTGAGCAGGTGAGTAGGTACTGAGGTGAGCAGGTGAGTACCGAGGTGAGCGGGTGAGTACTGACGTGAGCAGGTGAGTACTGATGTTAGCAGGTGAGTACTGAGGTGAGCAGGTGAGTAGGTACTGAGGTGAGCGGGTGAGTACTGAGGTGAGCAGGTGAGTACCGAGGTGAGCGGGTGAGTACTGACGTGAGCAGGTGAGTAGGTACCGAGGTGAGCGGGTGAGTACTGACGTGAGCAGGTGAGTGGTGTCGCGGGAGATCTGGAACAGCTTGCGGCTGCCGTAGTCCTTGAAGTTGAGCAGCGCCTGCTGGATCTCCTCGGCCGGGCTGACGGTGGCCTGGTTCTCCGCCGACCACGTCTCGATGTACACCAGCGAGATGCGCGTGTTCAGCGTCTTGTAGTACTGAAACGGAGCGGACCGTCAGCAGTGGCGCAGCCAGAACTCTGGCGACGGGGGTGAGAGACGTTCGCGATGGGCCCCCCAGCAAAGTGGGCCCCCTCAACCTAATGGGGGCCCCTTACCAACAACGAAAGGTCAGATCATTGTCCTGATCATTACCAGCCAAATCGGGGAAAAGAACAAATATCTCTTGATCTGAAGAGGCACGTAAAAAACAACAGCATATTTACAGAAACACGACCATTCTGCCCATATTTGATGGACAGAGTGCAATTGATGGCCAGCGGCCGCTCAAATGGGTCGGGCTAGGTCAAAAAGCTTTTAAAAAAGCTCAACATCAGTTTTTCAACTCGGTATTAGGTACTTTTGATATAGGAGACGAGGTAGAGTAATGAAATTGTCTTGAAGGTGTTAATCATCCATACGGATCAGTTGATGACCATCATGAACTTCTCAAGTAAAGGCATGACCTTGATCTGCGGTCACATTTTGAAGTTGAAGTTTTTATGTGAAATTATAGGTGTTAACATTCGATGCATGTTAACGAAAGAATGATGACAAAGTAAATGTCTCATAATTTTTCTCACCAAAGTTCTTGCAAAAATTCTTAGCAAAACTATTTTTGTAAAATGCGACTATTTAGATGGTTTTGCCCTCTGCTCTGTTGCCAAACCATTGACATGAGGCATTGAGGTCAAATAGTCTTAAATGCGAAAGCGTTTTGAAAGGCCTATCGAATGAGTTGTTCCGCGAAGCTCTAGCTCTTTGGTTCACGAGTTATACGGTTATTTGTGAAAATATAAAAAACAAGAATATTTTCGTCGTAATCTTGTCTTTGTGTTTATCATAATTTTATCATAATTTCATCTTCAATAACCTCAGCGATGACCTAATCGAAAAATGACCTTTACGATTCTGAAGCATCCTACAGCTATCTGTTGCTTTTCTCGTCTTTGACTCTTTCTAGCCTTCTTAAATTATGATCGGGTTTGGCCGATACGCCCCCCCCCCTCCCATGGCTGATTGCACGCGTTAGAGAGCTATCGAACCCACTTTCAGCGCGCTATAGCTTTATATGTCCTCGAGTGTCGAATTAGGCGAAACTTTTCCTTCGATGAACATGATAACGTGGGCTTTGGTCTGAACTGCAACATGACTGAAGTAATTTCTCCATGATTTTCGACGCTCTTTAGAAAGCCGCCTACCGCCGCACTTGTCGCTACGTGACCCTGGAGTCAGGTTAGAAGGGAATATTCAAACACCCCTCAGGGGCGTAAAACTGGAAAGCCTGGGGCCCTGCTCTGCGGGGCGCGGTCGAGCTAGGCTAGAGCCAGTTCGGGATGTTTACAAGCCCACGTAAAGCCCTCAAGAATCTGCATAGAGCACAGGCCTTCCAAGACTTGGGGGTTTAGATATCAACAATCGACATGGTCTTTTGAGACCTGCGTGGTGGCTATCAGAGGTCGGTGGGCCCCTCAAAAGCCGGTGCAGGACCCTCAGGTGTCAGTTTGGAGCCATTATGGACCGGTGTGGAGTCCTGATGAATGCCTAGGCGTCAAACCCCTAGACGTCAGGGTGGGGCCGGGCGGTGAGGCAGGCACAGGCCTGAAGAGAAGAGGATTTTTCAGATGTCGGCTTGGCATCTTAAGGGCCCTGCATGGCTTTCTCAGAGGCTGACATAGCGTACTGCGGGAGCTCCATGAGCCTCAAAAACCTCTCTGGGCCCCCTTACGCCTGGGGTAGGCTTCCTGAAGCGTAAAATCTCTGAGTCTTGAGATGGGCCCATTAGACATTGTTTCGGAGGATCCCGAAACCGGGTTTCGTGTGAAATGTCACGCGATGTTAATTTTGTAGAAAAGGTTGTTGAACTCAGTTTGAAAAAGAGAACAAGTGGACTTTGAGAGTGCTTGAATGTTTTTTGGAAAGTGCAGTGAATAAACTGTGAATTTTACACTGCAGCTTCAACCATTGATAACTGAGAACGATCATAAAGAATAAAGAATTTGTTAAGATCAGTAACGTAAAGAATGTGCTTATCATATTAAAGAATTGATCTGATCAAAGAACGTAACATACTGACAAACCATTGACTTTGCTTGGATCGGTAACGTAGAGATGGCACATAAAGAATCTGGTCTTTTCAAATATTAACTGAAACATTAGGCACAATGAAGTTAACATAAATACACAACGCGACGATTAGAACTCCAGAACAGACGTGAACTGGGCCATCAATATACATGTGGTGAGTTGACCTGTATCTAACATGATATCGGCTCAATCAGGATTGGGATAGGCCCTCTCAGACCCAGACCACGCACGGAGTACGGACCCTCCCACACATAGGATGATCCTTTCATTCCTGGGATGAGTCTTCTCAGGCCTGAACTGGGCCCTCTCAGACCTGAAATGGGCCCCTCTCAGGCCTGAAGTGGACCCTCTCAGGCCTCAAATAGGTCCTCTAGGGTCTGAAATGGGCCCTCTCAGGCCTGACATTAGCCCTCTTAGACCTGAAATGGGCCCCTCTCAGGCCTCAAATAGGACCTCAAGCGCCTGAAATGGGCCCTCTCATGCCTGACATTAGCCCTCTCAGACCTGAAATGGACCCTCTCAGACCTGAAATGGGCCCCCTCAGCCCGGAAATGGTCCCTATCATGTCGAAAAAGGGCCCCCTCATACCGTAACTGGGCCCTCTCAGGTCTGAAATGGTGCCTCTTATGCCTGAAATGGGCCCCTCTCAGGCCTCAAACGGACCCTCTCTGGCCTCAAACGGGCCCTCTCTGGCCCCAAACAGGCCCTCTAGGGCATGAAATGGGCCCTCTCAAGCTTGAAATGGGCCCCCTCAGGCCTGAAATGGCCCCCCTTAGGCCTGAAATGGACCCCTCTCAGGCCTGAAATGGGCCCTATCAGGCCTCAAACATGCCCTCTAGGGCATGAAATGGGCCCCTTCAGGCCTGAAATGGGCCCTCACAAGCATCAAATCGGCCCTCTCAGGCCTGAAATGGGCCCCTCTCAAGCCTCAAACAGGCCCTCTAGGGCCTGAAATGGGCCCTCTCAAGCTTCAACTGGGCCCTTCAGGCCTGAAATGGGCCCTCACAGACCTGAAATGGGCCCTCTCAGGCCTGAAATGGCCCTCTCCATGGAACGGACCCTCCTAGGCCTTCGATTAGTTCAATCGGGCCTTGGATGTACCCCCTTAAATCATAAAATGGGACTATAAATCCTAAAGGGGGGGGGGGGCTATCAGGCCTGAAAACTGTTTTTCAGTCCTATGACGGACCTTGACATTAGTGACAAAAAATTGTCAGGCTGCATAACGTTACAGTTCGAATCGACGGTGGGCCCCTAAGATAAGAGACGGGGGTGAGATCTCACCCCTTTCACCCCCCCTGGCTGCGCCACTGACCGTCAGCACCCCGCCCGGCCTGCAGTTACCAGGACGGGCGCACTCGCCCGCTGCAGTGGGCAGTCGCGATGGAGCAAGCTGTAACTGGATGCATTAGGTCATGTAACGTTCCGACTAAGGCACCTTGTAAATGGGCTTTTCGGGTTAAAGCGCCTTGTAACTGAGTTTTAGCTGACCACGGAAGCTGTAAAATGTGCGCTCGTCGTACAAGTGCAGCGTACCGCTCCGAAATGCACAGAGTTGTAAACGCGGCACTCAAACGCCAGGCACCTATTGGATACTTAGATAAAACTTTAGGGATTGATCTCGTGTATAAATGGGAACTAACAACGAGTCACTGAAAAGACCCTCTTTGGTGCATTTATAACAGGGACTGAGGAGATGCAGGTGTCGGGTATTTTCAGTTCCTCTAATTGACGAGGAGGTCAATGACGATTGAAATGACGGTGAAGCCAAGCCGTGTTAAAAGTTGCCTGAAAACTGGGCTTTGCCGATAATTCAGTTAATTACCGACAATTTTCCGCCAATGCAATCTAAGACATCAAATGGTGCAATGCGCAACAAACGTTCAAACTAGATAGGATAATGAAAATGTTGTATTTGGACGAATGCCAGCTAGCTTATTCGTTATATCGTTTATTCCATTCACCATACTTAATTTACACTAAAAAATCGGTGATGCATATTGGTGAGGTAAGGGAGCGCTCTGCTACCGACATTACAGTGCAGATGTGAGGGCACTTGTGACTTCCTTTCTAAGCTGTAAATTTGCAAACCTCATTGGTAAGTGGTAAACATTTTTTCGACTTAGCATCTTGAGCTAAGACATTCAGCGGCTAGCAGCCAACCATTAGTTATGGTTGTAAAAGTTCAAGGTGCTTCTTCAGTTCAATATCTATTTCTTCTCAAGCCTTGACCGGAGCACGTAAACAAAACAGCACAGAACACGAGCTTTGATACGCTGATCAGGGCACCGAACTTGGCAAAATCTACATATTGCGAAAGGAAGAGACTTTTTCAAATGCTTGTTTACCTCGTTCCGGTGCTTCCAACGTTGTTTACCCCGTTAAAAGTCAGATAATTGATTGCACAAGCCGTCTATTTTCTCAGTTCCGGAAAATAAGTGCGCTGTGATGAACAGCTGTGACGTTTTGCCTGCATTCAAAAGTTTCGGGGAGGAGGGGAGCCCGGAGGTGTGCTCGGAGGAGACCGGGGAGCCCGGATGTGTGCTCGGAGGAGACCGGGGAGCCCGGTGGTCTACTCGGAGGAGACCGGGGAGCCCGGTGGTCTACTTGGAGGAGACCGGGGAGCCCGAAGGTCTACTCGGAGGAGACCGCGGAGCTCGGTGGTCTACTCGGGGCGGTGACTGGACTACCGGACAGTGGACTGCTCTGCGGTGTCGCTGTGAACCGCGCTATGCAACCGGCGGTGCTGCCCGTGGGCCGCGCGTGCTTGCTCTGCGGTGTCGCTGTGAACTGCGCCTGCTCCGCGGTGTCGCTGTGGGCCGCGCTGCGGTGTCGCCGTGTGCACTGAAAGCATTTTTACACTCACATCGCCGTATTAACACCACCTAAAGGTGTAAATAGCAGACTGAGCACTATACGCAGGTCTATAACACGGCAATTACGCTTAGAAACTGATCAAAGCGAAATTACACCTCGTTGGTGTGCAAATCACACTCATACAACACCTTATGGAAGTGCAATTCTGAACTTTAACACCTAACTTTTGTTCATTTACGAATAACACCTTCCTGTAGAGTAGATGATCGCGCTTCATGTGTGCTGTGTTATTGACAAAGGATCCTTGATCTGCGATTGCCGCATTTTTGTTTTGGCTCAACACTGCTCTGAAGTGTAATGTACCGGACGGCAAAGGCGCATGCGCGCGACGCCGCTCGCACCCACGCGGCTTTCAGTGCGCCATTGTGCTTCAACGAACGTGGTTGTTAGTGTGCTGAGCTGGTGTGACTATTGAGCATTGAGGAAGACCCACCTGCTCCGGAACGGGTAAGTAGGTGACAGCATTTTCGAGATTATACTTTTTCTCGAAAAATTAGGTCGTGCGCGTGATTTCCAAAGCTAATTTGTAATGCAGGGATGGCAAAAATGAGGCGCGCCGCGGTGCTGGCTCTGCTCTGCTTCTCCTGATATTTATGGCACTATAGGGTTATTGGTTTTTGCTTCATCCTTGTTTAATACTAGAACTTCGTGAAATTTTTACGTTTGGAGACCTTCAGTGACCTCAGCAATGACCTGTTCAAAAAATGACCTGAATGATTCTGAACGATCTATAACGAGCTCTGTTGCTTTTGTCTGCGTCTTAGCTATACTTTCTATAGATAACCTGGTGTGCTCCCCTCCCCCCATGGCAAAGTTGGCTGAGAGGCCCATCCGGGCGCGGGTTAAACTTTCTTGCAGCGGCAAGTATGAGTAATTTCGCTTCCCATGTGTGCTTCAGAGGAGGAACTCGAACACCTTCTACTCGAGATGCGTGAGGAGCAGGTCGTTTTTGGCCCTGCGACAACGAACGGACCGTCCACCATCGCAGATGGCGCACTTTGGGTCGAAAGGGAGAAGATCGCCAAATTCCAAACAATGGCGAACATGCAGGACGAGCTGTCCATCACGAACATCGCTATCTTTTTCGAGCGCGCTCGAAGGCGCTGGACTCGAACGCCTAGCCCCGGTTCATATCTGCAGAGGACTCGCCGTTTCATGTACTTGTTGCACGGATCAACGTCCAATAAATGTTAAAATATTCTGACATTATACTGGTGTTTATTCTTTGTAAAGAGCGTGAGCGCGACCGATGCAGGGGAAAGGGGGGAAGAAAGGGGAAGGGGATCTGGAATCAACAACACCCGAAATCGGATCGATATATACACTCGGAAGGCGTGCTCTGCTCTAGGTGTAACACTACAGTAAAAGGTCAATCACGAGTGTACCCGCCTTTTTCATCCGCCTGGAGAGTGTAAACGTGCAAAGTCAACGCCCCGGGCGAGTGTCTTGTTACACTTTATTTGAGTGTAAATATTACACCTCAGACGAGGGCAAAAAACGCAGAATTTCAGCTACACCCTCCTGAGGTGTTTACACCCGAGGAAGGAGTAAAAAAGTTTTCAGTGTGGGCCGCGCCGGGCGCCGGGCGCCGCTGATCAAAGTGGAGTGGCCGCTCAGCAGGGACCCAGCAGGGTGCCAAATCACTGCCCTCAATCAGCAGATGGGAGAGGGCGGCGGGTGCCGCGGGCGCCGCCACACAAAGGGCGCCGTGCCCGTGTGAACGGGTCATTTTCCGGCCCGTCTCCGGACGGCGGCGACTGTCCGGACACGATTTGCAGTCGGCTGGCAGTCGCCAACGGCGCCACTCTCGTAAATGGTTAATTTCTAGCGGCGCCGCGCGCGGCTCTCGGTGCCGCGCAGATGGGGCGTGGCTGCCGGCGGCGGACGAGCCGCTGTCCGCCGGTCGATACCGGCCGCCGCCGCCGGCGCGGCTGCGTATCTTGGGACCGAGGTGCGCGCCGGTCGGCCGGCGGAGCGCGTGAGCTACCTGTCGACGGCGCCTCCTCTGCCGACTGCCATCGACCGGCGCGCCGCAGCCGGCCTCCGCCGACCGGCCGCTCTGTTTTCTCTAACAACGCGAGAAAACGGCGAGCGGCAGCGGCCGATATTTGTCCGGCGCGAAACAGGAACGGACAACGACGGCCCTCCGCGCGCGGAACAGGCGGCGGCTGACACTCCTCCCGGCGCGAAACAGGTGCCTGGCCGGAGGACGAGGGGGGACTGGGGCTGGGCTGGTCGGGTGCAGCCGAGACGGTGGACGGGGCGCCGTCATAGCCGGCTGGACATCCCAGAGTCTGGACGACAAATAATCCTACACGGAGCGGTGCGCGCCTACTGAACCACATCGGACCAGTCCTCCCTCGGCAGAGGAATGCTCCTCCACACCAGAGGGCTGCCCCTCCCGCCGAAGGACCAGCCTCCGCACTGGACCCGTCCTTCCCGATAACTCGCTAGACCCGTCCTCATTCACCAGCGGATCGGGGACCAGACGTTTCCCACAGGACCAGTCCCTTCCCACAGGGGACAGTCCTCCCTCACCGAACCCAGTGATCCCATTATACCCAATCTTACCAATGCCGTGGATAGGATTTGGCAGCACTAGCCGGAGTTACCGGCAATAATATGCAATGTATTCTTTTTATTTACGTCCAGCTAATCTCGCCGAATGTGTTTGGTGGCGCGAATGATTATGAATGTTACCTGAATGAATGAATACATGAATGGTGAATACTGGTGAATGTTCCCAAATGCCGTGAATGCGCATTCCCATTTAGGTCCCAGTCGCCCAAGGACCAGGTCCCGGTCGCCAAAGGACCAAGTCCCGCCCGCCCAAGGACAAGGTCCCGCCTACCAAAGGACCACCAGACTCTCACCTGGTCGGCGATGTTCACTATTTGGATGGCGTCGTGGATAACGCTCTCCCGGGTGGAGGCGTTACGCAGGTCAAACTGAAATCACACACGACACAGGTCACTGCCGACATTGATGATAACATGCACAACGAGATGATGTCGAGTAAAGAGATAATCTAGCATCTTTACGACGCATGTGATGATATTTGAATGCGAAGCACGCTACTGTGGCAGTGTGGATTATGCCTAATTAATTAAGCAAATGCACTATTGTGTCATAAAAACGGGCAAACATCTAACGTAAATGTTGACCATTGAGTAGATCGTCAGGTCTACTGCCGAGCTGCTCAATGCTCTTACTCGCGTGTTTCCACCAATCAGCTTCACCTTCAATGCTCGAAATGCTCAAATGAACAAGACAGCAGCGTAAAGACCAGCAGATATCTCACTAACACAGGCAATGAGACTATGTACAGGCACCACGGGAGGACCACAGACAGCCCCGGACGGCAGGACGGCGGCAGACTCAGTCCCAGGGCCTGCCTCACGCCCACCAGGTCTTCCGCACGTCCACCAGCTCTCACCATGGCCTCCCGCACGTCCACCAGCTCTCACCATGGCCTCCCGCACGTCCACCAGCTCTCACCATGGCCTCCCGCACGTCCACCAGCTCTCACCATGGCCTTGTCGAGCACCAGCGCCAGCTCGATGTGCTTGGTGACCATGCGGACGTCTCTGGGCGCGCGCGGCGCCTGGCCGGCCCACTCGGGCGGCGGCACGTCCGATAGGTCGCGGTAGTTGCGCAGGCCCCACTCGTACATGCGCGTGTTGGCGCACGCCTGGGTGGTCAGGCTGGGCGCCTCGTACACCAGGTGCGGGTGCTTCGACTGCCGGCACACGGCACATGACACGTCAGGGCCGCGCGACGGGACTGCACGTCACACGGCGGAGCGGGTCAGCGGGGGAGCACGGCATACGGCGTGTCACGGCGGCTCAGCGGGAGAGCCCGGCTTTGGGATACGGTTTGGGGAGCTCTGTTTGGGGCACGGCCAGGGGGGCGAGATTTGGGCTGCGTGGTTTTCCTTATTGAAGCTTTATTTATACAAAGCAGACCACAACAGCCACATATCAGTAAGATCGGCACAAAGCGTCACGCAAAGGCCGCAGTGGCAGAATGCAAAACCCGAGAGCGGCAGCGCCCCTGCGCGGCGGGCCGGAGCAGCCGCCGGAGGCGCGCACTGCCCCGCCCCACCGCCTAACCAACCCACCAACCCACTGACCCACCGCCCCACCGCCCCACTGACCCACCGTCCCACCGACCCACCAGGCTCGGAAACCAGCGAGAACCCACGGCGGACGGAAGCAGCCCGGGGTGCGCCCCGTCCCACCGATCGAACCCCGAAAATCCAGCGACGGCGCAGCCGACAGAGACAGTGAGTATGTCACTTATCTATCATATACGCATTATACACTCACTTTGAGGTGTATAGGGCCTTTAAATTGTGGATAAATTAGTTTGCTGTTGTTGCAAATTAATTAAAGCTCACTTATAAACTATTTCATAAACAGCTTAAATGAACAGTAGGCGGACGCCATTTATAATCGTGCCGCGTGCTAAGCACCAGAATAAGAAAGCTGTGACAAAGTTGGCCTACATACTTAACTTTGAACTCCTGTCTCTTGTCGAACGGTTTGCTCATAAACGGCTATTGATCGTCTGTGGTAATTACCCAGCCCTGTACTTAGCCGAACTAAGTTAGGAGTTTTCTACGGGCCTGTTCTGAATTCATTGAAGTTTCATCAGTTCCAAAGCCTGCGATCCATGCTGGTAAGGAGCCAAGAGAAGTTTGTCCGAGCCTTGGGAGACTTTCCGCCAGCTATATTTGCCCTGAGATTTGTAGCGATTTTCCAACAAAGACGTGCCACACAGGCTGGATACCAACTCCATCTGGGATCAATGGCCAGCGCCATTTCTCCTTCGCTGAGCAGAGAACAAGAACTAGAGGAAAACCTCCAGATCGTCAGCTTAGGATCGGGAGAGGTTCACTCCTATCGCTTCCACATAGAGCTGATTTAAAAAGGAACAGAAACACCCTAAACGGCTGCTCCCATTTTTCAGGGAGGGAGAGAGAAAGAGGGGAGGGGGAGAGAGGCGACGTGTTTGATCATTGCGCGGACCTGCGGCCGGCCAGAGGTGAACTGGCACTAACCATGGGTCCAGTCAACGCCGTCCAGTCTCGGTCGCGGCTGGCCGGGCTACAGTCGGAATCGCGGCGGGCCGGGCTGGGTCGGCGCGCGGCCGCCATTCCCTGTCGATCGTAGCCGGCGGCAATTACCGACACGGCGCGGCGCGAGCGTGCCGGAAAGGCGGCGCCAATCGCTCATCACGGCTGACGGATGGTCGCACCGGGCCGGCCTCGTCAGCGGTCCGGGCCGTCCCGGTCTGTGGTACTGTCCTCTGGCCTCTGCGGACATCGGTCTGTGTGTACAGACCCCTGCGGACACTGGTCTGCCGTACAGTCCCCTCCGGACACCGGTCTGCCGTACAGTCCCCTCCGGACACCGGTCTGTGGTACTGTCTCCTCCAGACACCGGCTCTGTCGTACTATCCTCTCCCCTCCGGACACTGGTCTGCCGTACTGTCTCCTCAAGACACCGGTCTGTGGTACTGTCTCCTCCAGACACCGGCTCTGTCGTACTATCCTCTCCCCTCCGGACACTGGTCTGTCATACTGTCCTGTCTCGTTGTCCCGTGCACATAACCGCAGGTTGTTTGAAAAGACAAACACTATTCGTTAGAATTGTGTTTTTCTATTGAAAAACAGCCGGAGCAGTTCGAGGTTGGGGGTGTTTTCCATACTTGCCTGAGATTGGTAGGTACAACTTGAGCGGGGTCTAATAGTTGTCAGGAGAAGAGGCCAAAACTAGAAGAAACATTGCTCTTGGACAATTATTATGACAATTTGTAGCCGTCCTTATTTGATGTAATGCGTTTGCACCAGGAAAAAAATAACAAAAATGAAACGTCCCAGAGGAAAGCAAAATCGAGGAAAAAGAAGTAAAGTCGTGCTAACGCTAAGAATAGCTAAGAATTGCAGTGTTTTTTAGCAGCAGTCTCTGGAGAGTCTGTATTGCAAACATTAACAGTGTTTAAAGTACACAACGTAGGCAGTTCGTAGTTAAAAGGTCTGTAACGGGGAACGAGTCCGTACCGAGAGCTGCCTGCAGCGCAGGGCCTGTACCGCGGACAATCTGTACCGCGGACAGTATGTACCGCGGACAGTGTGTACCGCGGACAGAGTCCGTACCGCGGACAGTCCCGAGTCCGTACCGCGGGCAGTCCCGAGTCCGTACCGCGGTCAGTCTGTACCGCGGACAGTATGTACCGCGGACAGTGTGTACCGCGGACAGTCCCGAGTCCGTACCGCGGACAATCCGTATCGTGGGCAGAGCCAGTACGGCGGGCAGAGTCCGTACCGCGGCGGACAGAGTGCCGAGTCCGCACTGTTCGGCGGCCCGCTCTCGGCGGCGCCGGCCGGCCGTCTCGTCGCGCGCTGATTGCGCGTCAGTCACAGTGGAGCCCACCTGGAGAGCCAGCGCCGCGCTCCTCGCCGGCCCAATCAGACCTTATTGAGGCAATTCGCCGGCCGAGCGCGCCGCCTCGCTCGATACCTACCGCCCTGCCGGGGTGTCAACGTCTCATAAGCGCGCATTCAGCCGGCCGCCGGCCGATTGGCGCCGCGGAGCTGCCGGGGCCGCCGGCCGAAGCTGCTGTGGCCGCCGGCCGGGGCTGCTGTGGGCTGCTGTGGGCTGCTGTGGCTTGTGGGGCTGTTGTGGGGATGCTATTGGGCTGCTGCAGGGCTACTGTGGCCGAAGACCGGGCTGCTGTGACCGCCCCAGGCACGTGGTTGCGGCACGTAGCCCCGCAATACCGGCAGAGTCGCTTTAATACAGGCAGAGTCGCTGTGATTAGGCAGAGTCGCTGTGATACAGGCTGAGTGGCCGTGTTTGCGGCCGGGTCTGCTGTGCCGGCGGCGGCGCCGGCGCCGTCTGTGTGCCGGCTCCGGCGCAGATGTAGCCCCTCTGTTGGCGCCCGGCGTCAGCCTGTTTGTCCTCCCGACACGCGAACAAACAATCCGACTGTTGAAGGAAGCACCATGAGCGTCCACCGCCGACGGCGGCGGCCGGCCGGCAAAACCACTGCAGGTCGACTCACTTCAGCCCGGCCGGCCCCGGCCACCCGTCTTATTTAACGAAGGCAGATAACTCAGGAAATATTTTCGCGGTACTTTACATGTTAGCGACTACCGACTACCAACAGCCGACGATTCACTAAGCATGTGTGCATTTTGCAATGTGCATAGATTCGAGTGGTTGATTGATTTCAATGCATCTCGAGACAGCTGAATTTGTAACGGCCCTATGATCTCTTAAAGGGACAGTATCACCATTTTGATGAAATTTGACATTGCATAGGCCCCACCTTTCTGGTCCGGGAACTGAAGACCGATCCTCGAAGCTCCACACCGTTATCCCGCTATCGCCGCTCAAAGTACGAAAGGTGTACTACACTTTGAATCGTGCTTCACTATCTTCACTGTTTAAATGTTTGCGCCGTTTTGAATTGACCGCCAGTAATAAAACTTTTACCCTGGTCATTTCATCAAATTTTATAAAGCCAAAACGTTTTTCGCACTTATTCATCACCGTTAAATTCATTAAATAGTCGTAGGCAATTTCCGCTGTTTCCTTCGGATTCTAGCGGCTCAACAAAGGAATTCCTCCAGCTTGAATCACAATCTCCCTCCAATGTATGACGTTTATCACGTGATTGTCACGTGATATTTTCTCCCATTGTCAATTGTCACGTCCAATTGTCACTCCCTCCAATTGTCACGTGATATTTTTATAGGCAATACCTAAGGCTACCTCTCCCTAAGGACAACTCAATCAGAAGAACGACCGCGTAAGCGTAGCGTCAATAATGTATTATCTGCGCCAGTTCTGTAGTAATTTTGCATGCTTCCAAACTGGCGGCCATGCTTGTATAGTGGTGGTTCGCTCATGAAAATGAATCATGAAAATGAAATGTGGTTGCAATATTTTTCACCGAGTTCGGTCCTCAAACTATGTTTTTCTGATTCAGAAAAATAAGAAATGCTAGTAAAAAAAAAATCAGCTCCATACATTGATTTTTTTTTCGATGATACTGTCCCTTTAAGTCGCCAGGAGCAGGGCGACAGGTTTTCATGAGCCAACCTCATGTCGCCGGGAGGGGGTCACTGTCCACTGACCGACATGTCGCCGGGAGGGGGCTGCACTGACCGACATGTCGCCGGGAATGTCACCGAGAGTTTGACATGTCGCCGAAAGGGGGCTGTACTGACCGACATGTCGCCGGGAGGGGGCTGCACTGACCGACATGTCGCCGCCGAAGAAGGGGTGGATGATGAAGGTCTCGTTGCCGATCTGAATGACGCCCGAGATGCCGTTGCAGGTCCGCATTGCGGCCACGGCGCCCGGGTAGCCGTGCACCGTGCCGTGGTAGTAGCAGTGCTCGATCTCCTGAGAAACAGACGCACAGACGCGCTCTGAGCGGCACTCATACACCGAGAAACACAGCGCACGGTACAGATTACTGGCTGATAGGGCAGGGTCTACTGACATTTCTCCACTTCACTGACATTGTTATTTGGCTCACTATTGGTATTTGTACACACATGACACAGCGCGCATCCCGGGTGGCGCAGCCGTCAAGCGCCATTGCAAACCAGGGCTGCGGAGTCGATTGATTTTTTTTTCTTTCGGTGACTCCGACACCAACCCCGACTCAGACTTTAAAAATTGACTCCGACTTCGACTCTGACTCCAGCTCAGACTCCGGACATTGCTCTTTAAGTCCATAAAATGAAAGTAAAGTTCATGTCGGATATCTTTTTATCTTACCTGAAACGACGCTTTGCCAGTTCCAAGGCCTTATATTGCAAATATACTTTTTAACTAGCATGCGGAAATGAAAAACAGATTCTGACGTGGCAACAGTCTTCAGTTTTTTTT